>NC_053024.1:546399318-546675560 GCF_003073215.2 Triticum urartu | reverse complement strand
GATCTCATCCGGAACTTCGAACAACCTTCGGTACATCAAAATACATAAACTCATAATACCGATCGTCACCGAACGTTAAGTGTGCGGACCCTACGGGTTCGAGAACTATGTAGACATGACCGAGACTCATCTCCGGTCAATAACCAATAGTGGAACCTGGATGTTCATATTGGCTCCTACATATTCTATGAAGATCTTTATCGGTCAAACCGCACAACATACGTTGTTCCCTTTGTCATCGGTATGTTACTTGCCTAAGATTAGATCGTCGGTATCTCAAAACCTAGTTCAATCTCGTTACCGACAAGTCTCTTTACTCGTTCCATAATGCATCATCCCGCAACCAACTCATTAGTCACATTGCTTGCAAGGCTTATAGTGATGTGCATTACCGAGAGGGCCCAGAGATACCTTTCCGACAATTGGAGTGACAAATCCTAGTCTCTATCTATGCCAACTCAACAAGTACCATCGGAGACACCTGTAGAGCACCTTTATAGTAACCTAGTTACGTTGTGATGTTTGGTAGCGCATAAAGCGTTCCTTCGGTATTCGGGAGTTGCATAATCTCATAGTTAGAGGAACATGTATAAGTCATGAAGAAAGCAGTAGCTGTCGGATCACGGGTTCCGGCAAACCCTTAAGGTTCGAACTCTGGGGTGCGCGCGAAGACCTCCCCCCTATCGATCCGCGTCCTAACTTAGCCTAGATCGCATGAACTAACTCGATGAACTCGCAACACAAAGGAGACAAGATTTATACTGGTTCGGGCCACCATTGTGGTGTAATACCCTACTCCAGTGTGGTGGTGGTGGATTGCCTCTTGGGTTGAGGATGAACAATACAAGGGGAAGAACAGCCTCCTCAGGTTGAGGTGTTCTTGTTCTTGGTACACTTGTGTGGTTGAGGATGATCTTGGATTCTCTATCTCTACCTATGGTGGTGGCTAGTCCTATTTATAGAGGCTCTGGTCCTCTCCCCAAATATTGAGCGGGAAGGGAGCCAACAACGGCCAATTTGAAAGGGGACAGCTAGTACAAGCTATCCTGACAAAAGGTGGTCTTTGCCTGCCAAAGGTTCTGGTGGTGACGCCGTCCTGGGCTCCATGGTGACCTCCATCTTGCCGTCCTTATGGTCTTGGTCTCGTTGCATCGATATGGAAACCTTTGCTTGATGCCTCGGTACTCCGCGCCTGCGCTTGCCCCCTTAGAACCAAAGAGGAAACAAGGATGCTGCGCGCGCTGGCGCCCGCCTGGTCTCGATCGTCATGGCTTACGTCACGAGAAACCTCACGACGTTTTCCCGACCTTGAACTCTCCGCCCCTCATGAGCCAGCCTGGTGAGGCCGCTCCTGAGGAGGTTTCGTGTTGTTCGCCTCGCGAGGCTTGGCCCCTCGCGAGGGTCTTGATTTCTTGTTGATGAAGATGGGCCGTATAGGCCTGCCAGCAAAGCCACACCGTGGGCCGCAGGCAGGCAAGTCTGGGGACCCCGGTTCCTAGAACACCGACAGTAGCCCCCGGGCCCAAGGCGCGCTCGGGCTTGGCTTCGAGGCGAAGACAAGGGTCAAGTGTGGAGCGCCGCGGGCCCTAATAGCCTGTGGCCTCAGTCGATGCATGGCGGTTGATTGGACGTGGGTGTCTCCGCTTCCCCATGCTGCCTCGGCAATTGCCTGACTGACAAGTTCCTGTGACATGCAAGGAAGACCATCATTACCTATGATCGTGGGGGGTGCCAGTTGGCTTTCTCCTGGTATAAATGGGAGGGGGGCTGATACGTCTCCAACGTATCTATAATTTTTTATTGTTCCATGCTATATTATATCCTGTTTTGGACATTATTGGGCTTTATTATACACTTTCATATTATTTTTGGGACTAACCTATTAACCAGAGGCCCAACCCAGAATTGCTGTTTTTCTGCCTATTTCAGAGTTTCGCAGAAAAAGAATATCAAACGGAGTCCAAACGGAATGAAACCTTCGGGAATGTGATTTTTGGAACGAACATGATCCAGAGGACTTGGACCCTACGTCAAGAAAGCAACCAAGAGGGCACGAGGCAAGGGGGCGCGCCTACCCCCAGGCGCGCCCTCCACCCTCATGGGTCCCACGTTGCTCCACCGATGTACTTCTTCCTCCTATATATACCTACGTACCCACAAACTACCAGATACGAAGCCAAAACCCTAATTCCACCGCCGTAACTTTCTGTACCCGTGAGATCCCATCTTGGGGCCTTTTCCGGAGCTCCGCCGGAGGGGACATCGATCATGGAGGGCTTCTACATCAACACCATAGCCTCTCCGATGAAGTGTGAGTAGTTTACTTCAGACCTTCGGGTCCATAGTTATTAGCTAGATGGCTTCTTCTCTCTTTTTGGATCTTAATACAAAGTTCTCCCCCTCTCTTGTGGAGATCTGTTTGATGTAATCTTCTTTTGTGGTGTGTTTGTTGAGACCGATGAATTGTGGGTTTATGATCAAGTTTTTCTATGAACAATATTTGAATCTTCTCTGAATTCTTTTATGTATGATTGGTTATCTTTGCAAGTCTCTTCGAATTATCAGTTTGGTTTGGCCTACTAGATTGATCTTTCTTGCAATGGGAGAAGTGCTTAGCTTTGGGTTCAATCTTGCGGTGTCCTTTCCCAGTGACAGTAGGGGCAGCAAGGCACGTATTGTATTGTTGCCATCGAGGATAACAAGATGGGGTTTATATCATATTGCATGAGTTTGTCCCTCTACATCATGTCATCTTGCTTAAAGAGTTACTCTGTTCTTTTGAACTTAATACTCTAGATGCATGCTGGATAGCGGTTGATGTGTGGAGTAATAGTAGTAGATGCAGGCAGGAGTCGATCTACTTGTCTCGGACGTGATGCCTATATACATGATCATACCTAGATATTCCCATAACTATGCTCAATTCTGTCAATTGCTCAACAGTAATTTGTTTACCCACCGTAATACTTATGCTCTCGAGAGAAGCCACTAGTGAAACCTATGCCCCCCCGGGTCTATTTTCCATCATATTAATCTTCTGTCAACAAGTTATTTCCTTTTCCGTTTATTTTTCTTTCTTTACTTTGCATCTTTATCATAAAAATACCAAAAATATTATCTTATCATATCTATCAGATCTCACTTTCGTAAGTGACCGTGAAGGGAATGACAACCCCTTTATTGCGTTGGTTGCGAGGATTTTATTTGTTTGTGTAGGTGCGAGGGACTCGTGCGTGGCCTCCTACTGGATTGATACCTTGGTTCTCAAAAACTGAGGGAAATACTTATGCTACATTGTTGCATCACCCTTTCCTCAAGGGAAAACCAACGCAGTGCTCAAGAGGTAGCAAGAAGGATTTCTGGCGCCGTTGCGGGGGAGTCTTGCAAAATTCAACATACCAAGTACCCATCACAAACCCTTATCTCCCGCATTACATTATTTGCCACTTGCCTCTCGTTTTCCTCTCCCCCACTTCACCCTTGCCGTTTTATTCGCCCTCTCTCTCCGTCCTCCTTCTCTTTCTCTATTTTCCTCTTTTTCCCGTCTCTTGTTTGCTTGTGTGTTGGATTGCTTGCTTGTCGTTATGGCTAGTCCCCTATCTTCTCCGTTGTCTCCCGAAAATGAAGTTCTTAATTTTAAGCAAAGGGAAGGAGAAAATCTGAAAGACGCTTGGTATAGAATTTGCAACGCTCAAAATAGATCTACCAGAAAGCAATCTACTTCTGTTCTTCTTTGCAATTTTTATGTAGGCACTAATCCTTGGCAAAGATATATCCTTGATACCATTACCGGAGGGAATTTCTTGGGTGGCCACACTTTTGATTCCTATAATGCTATGATAGATTTGTTTGGCTCACCCCCTCTTTTGGTTAATGGAACTATATTAACTTTGGAGCATGTAATGCAAAAACTTGAAATTATTGAAAATAAAGTTGCTACCATAGAGTTAGTTGAAAATTTGGATAAAAAGACCCACAACCAAATTACTCAATATGGATATAAAGTAGGAGTCACTTTGAAAAATATTAAGGAGAAGGAACCCATAGTTAATGAAAGAATAAATCAGGATTCCACTAGAATCGATAAACTTGAGGGTATCATTACCAACTTGGGAACCATTTTTTCTTCCGTAAAGAATACTCCAAGTCCTCCAACTAAAATTACCAAGCTTATGTATGTTCCGAAAAATAAGGGTGAATCCTCTAGCAAGGAAACTGCGGATCTCAAATCTATAAGTATTCATCCCAATCTTTTTGCTATCATTAAGGAACCGTTTGCTACTAATGATTGTTTAAATTTTGTGCCTAGGAGTTTGATAATTGATAAAAGGAAATAAACTCTTAAGGGTGATAGATGTCTCATTAAAGAATTACCAACTAAAGATACCTAGATCTATCCTTGCTTTTATGCCTAGCTAGGGGCGTTAAACGATAGCGCTTGTTGGGAGGCAATCCAATTTTATTTTTATTCCTTGATTTTTGCTCCTGTTTAGTAATAAATAATTTATCTATCCTCTGTTTTGGTTGTGTTTTTTGTGTTTAATTAGTGTTTGTGCCAAGTAGAACCATTGGGAAGACTTGGGGAAAGTCTTTTTAATCTTCCTGTAAAAAACAGAAACTTTAGCGCTCACGAGAATTGCTGCCGTTTTTATTTGGAAAGTGATATTTAGTTTATTCTTTTTTAAGATGATTAATCGATAAATTCCTCACGTCCAGAAATTTATTTTATAATTTTTGGGGTTCCAGAACTTGCGTTAGCTACAGATTACTACAGACTGTTCTGTTTTTGACAGATTCTGTTTTTCGTGTGTTGTTTGCTTATTTTGATGAATCTATGGCTAGTAAAATAGTTTATAAACCATATAGAAGTTGGAATACAGTAGGTTTAGCACCAATATAAATAAAGAATGAGTTCATTACGGTACCTTGAAGTGATGTTTTCTTTTCTTTCGCTAACGGAGCTCAAGAGATTTTCTACTTTAAGTTTTGTGTTGTGAAGTTTTCAAGTTTTGGGTAAAAGATTTGATGGATTATGGAACAAGGAGTGGCAAGAGCCTAATCTTGGGGATGCCCATGGAACCCCAAGATAATCTAAGGACACCTAAAAGCCCAAGCTTGGGGATGCCCCGGAAGGCATCCCCTCTTTCGTCTACTTCCATCGGTAACTTTACTTGGAGCTATATTTTTATTTACCACATGATATGTGTTTTGCTTGGAGCGTCTTGTATTATTTGAGTATTTATTTGTTAGTTTTCCACAATCATCCTTGCTGTACACACATTTTGAGAGAGACACACATGATTCGGAAATTTTTAGAATACTCTATGTGCTTCACTTATATCTTTTGAGTTATATAGTTTTTGCTCTAGCGCTTCACTTATATCTTTTAGGGCACGGTGGTGGATTTGTTTTATAGAAACTATTGTTCTCTCATGCTTCACTTAGATTATTTTGAGAGTCCTACAAAACAGCGTGGTAATTTGCTTTAATTATGTTAGGCATTCAAGATTTTTTTCTTATGAGGGTGTTGAATACTATGAGAAGTTTGGTACTTGATAATTGTTTTGAGATATGGAGATGGTGATATTAGAGTTGTGCTAGTTGAGTAGTTGTGAATTTGAGAAATGCTTGTGTTGAAGTTTGTGATTCTCGTAGCATGCACGTATGGTGAACCGTTATGTGAAGAATTTGGAGCATGAATTATTTATTGATTGTCCTCCTTATGAGTGGCGGTCGGGGACGAGCGATGGTGTTTTCCTACCAATCTATCCCCCTAGGAGCATGCGCGTAGTACTTTGCTTCGATAACTAATAGATTTTTGCAATAAGTATGTGAGTTCTTTATGACTAATGTTGAGTCCATGGATTATACGCACTCTCACCCTTCCACCATTGCTAGCCTCTCTAATACCGCACACCTTTCGCCGGTATCATACACCCACCATATACCTTCCTCAAAACATCCACCATACCTACCTATCATGGCATTTCCATAGCCATTCTGAGATATATTGCCATGCAACTTTCCACCGTTCCGTTTACTATGACACGCTCCATCATTGCCATATTGCTTTGCATGATCATGTAGTTGACATTTCAGTTGTGGCAAAGCCACCGTTCATAATTCTTTCATACAAGTCTCTCATGCATCATTGCTATCCCGGTATACCGCTGGAGGCATTCATATAGAGTCATACTTTGTTCTAGTATCGAGTTGTAATCATTGAGTTGTAAATAAATAGAAGTGTGATGATAATCATTCATAGAGTATTGTCCCCAAAAAAGAGAAAGGCCAAAAAAAGAAGGCCCAAAAAATAATAATAAAAAGGGACAATACTACTATCCTTTTTCCACACTTGTGCTTCAAAGTAGCACCATGATCTTCATGATAGAGAGTCTCCTATGTTATCACTTTCATATACTAGTGGTAATTTTTCATTATAGAACTTGGCTTGTATATTCCAAAGATGGGCTTCCTCAAAATGCCCTAGGTCTTCGTGAGCAAGCGAGTTGGATGCACACCCACTTAGTTCTGTTTGTTGAGCTTTCATATACTTATAGCTCTAGTGCATCCGTTGCATGGCAATCCCTACTCACTCACATTGATATCTATTAATGGGCATCTCCATAGCCCGTTGATACGCCTAGTTGATGTGAGATATCTTCTCCCTTTTTGTCTTCTCCACAACCACCATTCTATTCCACATATAGTGCTATGTCCATGGCTCACGCTCATGTATTGCGTGAAGATTGAAAAAGTTTGAGAACACCAATAGTATGAGACAATTGCTTGGCTTGTCATCGGGGTTGTGCATGATTTAAATACTTTGTGTGGTGAAGATGGAGCATAGCCAGACTATATGATTTTGTGGGGATAACTTTCTTTGGCAATGTTATTTTGAAGAGACATAATTGCTTAGTTAGTATGCTTCAAGTATTATTATTTCTATGTCAATATTGTACTTTTGTCTTGAATCTTTCGGATCTGAATATTCATACCACAATTAAGATAATTACATTGAAATTATGCCAAGTAGCATTCCACATCAAAAATTCTGTTTATCATTTACCAACTCGAGGACGAGCAGGAATTAAGCTTGGGGATGCTTTATATGTCTCCAGCGTATCTATAATTTTTGATTGTTCCATGATATATTATATCCTGTTTTAGACATTATTGGGCTTTATTATACACTTTATATTATTTTTGGGACTAACCTATTAACTGGAGGCCCAGCCCAGAATTACTGTTTTTTTGCCTATTTCAGAGTTTTGCAGAAAAAGAATATCAAACGGAGTCCAAACGGAATGAAACCTTCAGGAACATGATTTTTGGAACGAACATGATCCAGAGGACTTGGACACTATGTCAAGAAAGCAACCAGGAGGGCATGAGGTAGGGGGGCGCGCCTACCCCCCCAGGCGAGCCCTCCACCCTCATGGGGCCCACGTTGCTCCACCGACGTACTTCTTCCTCCTATATATACCTACGTACACCCAAACTACTAGATACGGAGCCAAAACCCTAATTCCACTGCCGTAACTTTCTATACCCGTGAGATCCCATCTTGGGGCCTTTTCCGGAGCTCCACCGGAGGGGGCATCGATCACGGAGGGCTTCTACATCAACACCACAGCCTCTCCGATGAAGTGTGAGTAGTTTACTTCAGACCTTTGTGTCCATAGTTATTAGCTAGATGGCTTCTTCTCTCTTTTTGGATCTCAATACAAAGTTCTCCCCCTATCTTGTGGAGATCTATTCGATGCAATCTTCTTTTGCAGTGTGTTTGTTGAGACCGATGAATTGTGGGTTTATGATCAAGTTTATCTATGAACAATATTTGAATCTACTCTGAATTCTTTTATGTATGATTGGTTATATTTGCAAGTCTCTTCAAATTATCAGTTTGGTTTGGCCTACTAGATTGATCTTTCTTGCAATGGGAGAAGTGCTTAGCTTTGGGTTCAATCTTGCGGTGTCCTTTCCCAGTGACAGTAGGGCAGCAAGGCACGTATTGTATTGTTTCCATCGAGGATAAAAAGATGGGGTTTATATCATATTGCATGAGTTTATCCCTCTACATCATGTCATCTTGCTTAAAGCGTTACTCTGTTCTTTTGAACTTAATACTCTAGATGCATGCTGGATAGCGGTCGATGTGTGGAGTAATAGTAGTAGATGCAGGCAGGAGTCGGTCTACTAGTCTCGGACGTGATGCCTATATACATGATCATACCTAGATATTCTCATAATATGCTCAATTCTGTCAATTGCTCAACATTAATTTGTTTACCCACCGTAATACTTATGCTCTCGAGAGAAGCCACTAGTGAAACCTATGGCCCCCGGGTCTATTTTCCATCATATTAATCTTGCATCAACAAGCTATTTCCTTTTCCGTTTATTTTTCTTTCTTTACTTTGCATATTTATCATAAAAATACCAAAAATATTATCTTATCATATCTATCAGATCTCACTTTTGTAAGTGATCGTGAAGGGATTGACAACCCCTTTATTGCGTTGGTTGCAAGGATTTTATTTGTTTGTGTAGGTGCGAGGGACTCGTGCGTGGCCTCCTACTAGATTGATACCTTGGTTCTCAAAAACTGAGGGAAATACTTACGCTAGTTTGCTGCATCACCCTTTCCTCTTCAAGGGAAAACCAACACAGTGCTCAAGAGGTAGCAGGGGCGGAGCCCCCGTCGCCCATCTTTCCTCTGCCTCTCCTACTTCTTCTTCTTCCTCGCTCCACTCTTGCTTGTGTAGACATGGCGCCGATCCGGAGGTTCTCGGCAGCAGAGAAAGGCAAGGCTCCCCTCAACATGCCCGAGGTGCTCCTGCCGAAGAAAAGGAGGTCTCATCGCCGCGAGGTGGTCGTGAGGCTGGTGGTGTCGAGGCCTTGGTATGAGAGGCCGTCTCCTGGGTACCCGCTGCCCTTGTACGCTCACGCTGGTGATTCCGGAGGGAGGAGCGGTGAGCGGCGCCGCTCGCGCCAGGGCCGTGGTCCGTGCCGCGGAGGCACGCGCCGTCGCCCCAGTGGTCCATGCCGCGGAGTCTTCGCGTGAGTTCGTGCTGTGCGCCGTGATGCCCCCGAGCACCTGGATATGCCTCCCGCCGTTCTTCGCTGCCGAGATGCCGTCGAGGGGCCTTCGTGAACTTTGGCCGCAGCATGCCGACTGCAACGCCCCAGCGACTGGAGCGGAGATTGGAACCGTTGCCTTCGGGAAGATCTTCATGACCCGAGGCTGGGGTGAGATTGCCCGAGTCTGCCGCGCGGAGGGAGCCCTCGCGATCCACTTCGAGTACGACGGCGCCTCCGTGCTGTTCTTCAAGGTCTTCGACGAGGAAGGCCTCCGCCTGGAGTGCTGCCCTGAAGGAGGTCGCCAGGGCAACGCTGCGGCGGGCGCGGGGCCCTCCACTGGTCTCGGCTGCAGCTCGCCCAGTGACAACAGCGACTCCTGGTGGTCCAGCGACTCTGCTGAGCTCTTGGAGTCTCCGGAGACGAGCGACGATAGTTACGTGCCCCCGAGCTCCCGCTGAGCCCGGAGCAGGGCCGCGGCGTCCAGCCACCGTCGCCGCTGATCTGGATGGGGTTGACGCCGTCCTTACGTGACCCACCATTGATGATGGCGTCAGCGACACCTGGTGCGCGTAGATAGAACCCCTAGGAATTCCTTCCCTTTTGTTGCCTGCGAGGAATCAAGAAACGGACCCCGTGGGGGTGTGTAAAGCGTCTGTAATGCCTTTTTTCAATATAGCCCCCGTTATGAAGATTTGTGTGCGCATATCCTGCCGAGGCTCGGCCTCCACTTTCCAATCCCGCGGCAGCTTGGTGCTCTACGCTGACAGGTCCCGGTCCCCAGGCAGGCTGCAACCGTCGCTGGTATGACAGGTCGCGTGCCGTGGTCAAGGCCAGGAGGTGAGCGGCCCGAGGTCCAGTAAGAGCTCCTGAGGCATGATGCTCAAGAGCTCCCCCTTAGAACACAAGCTGCTGTCTTAGAACGGGAAAGGAAGTAAACATTGCCGCACCAGGGCAGCAAAGGGAGTGAGCGAGGGTCTCGTGCCGCAAGCGAATGGTGGATCCAGAGCGAGAACTTAACTTTGGCTGTCTGGGGTCTGCTCCTCGGGTCGTGCCGGACTGGCTCGCCGGTCGCTATAGTGTGGCTAGGTCTGGCCCGTGCGGGCCTCCGTCTCCCCTCCATGTCCTTCTCGGTGCTCTGCGTCCTCAGGTCCCGGCCCTCGAGCGAGCTTAGCCGCCGCTGGTATGCCAGGTCGCGTGCCGTGATCAAGGCCAGGGGGTGAGGGCTAGAGAGCCAGTAAGAGCTCCTGAGGCACGATGCTTAGGAGCCCCCCTTTTAACGTGTAAGCGAATCGCATGAGGAGAGAGAGAGTCCGCGGTATCGCGTGCTGTGGCCCTCATGAAGTTCCTGCAAGCTAGCATAAGGAAGGGCACCGATCGCCGTGGTGATTGCTGGTTTGCTTCTGGTGCGTGAGTGGGGACTCCCTGCTGTGGAGAGCCCCCGGGGCGTGTACAGCCCCGCCCTGACATGTGGCTTGCACGACAGGGCTAGACGAGGTGTATCTGGGCGCTCGTGAGCCAGCGCGGGACTCACGAGGCCCTACCTCAAGGCGGGTTGCGCCTAGTCTTGGTTCTTGTTTGCTGTCTTGGTCCTGCGAAATGGTTAGACAACACGAAGGGTCCTGAAGAAAGACGGCCGGCGCGCGGCTCTCACGGTGGGTGACAATCAAGCAGGCGATAGTCATAGATAGATTAAGCATGGAAAGCAAACTAGCTTAGGTAAGTGCAGGGAAGATGCATGCCACCGGGTCCAGCCCGAGCGGCTTGGGGATGATGCAGCCCGAGGGGCGCCTCCAACAGGGTAAGCTAAAGACATAAAAGGAAAGATACATGCCATAGGGATGGACCCACGCGGCCTGGGAATGATGCAGCCCCGGGGGAGCTCCCAGCTGAATGAACTTTGGAAAATGTCACCTGGTCCTGTCGATGAAGGAGAGTTGGGGTAGCTGAAGGCGTGCGGTGAAGGGCTGCCCCTCATGAGCCACTGGGGCCCTGAGGCTCAGGAGGCCCTGGGGGCCCAGGGGGTTCCTCGAGGACCGTCTTCATCTTCGTCAGCACCGCATGGTGCCTGGCCTCCTAAGCTGCCAGGATGCTCCGCAGGTTGCGATGATAGGCGGCCGCCACGCTCGGCAGACTGAAGGGCATGCGAACGTAACTGTGGGGTAGGCCCTCATAGCGTCCCCCGTGCGAAGGCCAGAGAAGCTCCTGAGAGGCGGCCCGATTGAGCCCTGGAACGTCGATGGAGACGCGCAGCCCGGCATCCTCACCTGGATGTGGAGTTGCGCCTGGTGAGCGGCGGCTGCCGCGCATGGCCCTCGCGTTTTGCAGTTCCTGAGTGGTCTTGGTAATGAACTCCTGAGCGGTGGGCAATCCTTGCCCCGTGTCCTCCTGAGGGAAACGTGCCGCGAAGCACGCCTCCAAGTGGTGCCCAAGCGCCTCCCTCGTGATGTTGGCAAAGTCTGAGGCCCTCCAAAATAGAGCCCCCGAGCCCTGCCCGAGAGGGGCGCAGGGCGCACCTCCCTATGCGATGGAGGGAGGCGCCCCAGGCACGGACGCCGATCTTGATGAGGCGCCGCTTGTCTGAGGCCATGCGTGACGCAGCTTCTTCTTCTTCTTGGGGGTGGCCTCAGGAGGGCGCTCGCCCTGACTGTCGGGGTCGTCGATTGCTGCAGCCTGGAAGGCATGCTCGAGGGAGCACACCACGTCTCTTTCTTCGCACAGGACTGCGATGATTCCGCCGCTTCCCGGCATCTTGAGGACATTGTAGCCGTGATGGGTCACCGCCATGAACTTGGCCAGGGCTGGATACCCGAGGATGGCGTTGTATGGCAGGTGGATGTAGGCGACGTCTAAGTCGATGAGTTCGGTGCGGTAGTTGTTGCGTTCTCCGAAGGTAACGATGAGGCGGACCTGCCCGATCGGGGTAGTAGAGCCATCGGTCACTCCTGAGAAAGGCTTGGTCGGCTGAAGCTGATCATACGACACTTGGGGTTGTTGAACGTGTCGACGGACAGGACATTGAGCCTTGCGCCGCCGTCGATGAGGGTCTTGGTAACTTGCACGTTGATGATGACTAGAGAACAGAGCTTTGGAAGGACACCAGCAGTGGCCGCACACTTGAGCTGATCTGCCGAACTGAACGTGATGGGGCACCTGGACCATCTGAGCGGGCGCGTGGCCTCAAGCTTGGGGAGAACTGCAATCACTTCACGGGTAAACTGTTTGAAGATACGCCGCGAGGCTGGGGCTTGAGCTCTGCCAATGATGCAGGCGACAACGCGTGGCTCCTGGAAGCCCCGATCCCCCTCGTCTTGATGATGGCCCTCCACTACAAAAAAAATACACTTTCGTGATGATACGTGTTTGTCACAGTAGGTCGCATTTTTTGTCATGCATGTACAACCATGACAATTTTATGACAGAATCAAGATAGTCATACCCGTGCTGTCGGAGAAGTGTTCCATGACATTACCAAAATTATCATCACGGAAGTGTCCACTTCCATGACGATAAATCGCGCGTCACAGAAGTGCTTTCGTCAAGGGTGACCGACACGTGGCATCCACCATAACGGAACACCGTTAAGCTACCAGGTCCGGTTTTGGATCCGATAACCCGCTAACAGCCCCGACCAATGGGGATTTTCCACGTGTAAAATCATCATTGGCTGGAGGAAACACGCGTCGGCTCACCATTGGGACAGATGTCATCCACTCATTGGGCAGAAGGCGCCTATGATACGTCGACAGGTGGCACGGCCCAACAGAGGCCCATTCCTGTGAAAAGGCCGGCCCGTTTGACTTGGTAAAAAGGTGGCGGGCTGGCCCATGGAAAGCCTGTTAACGGCCTGTTCGCATATAGCCCATTTACAGCCCGCTAACCCAGGGCCCGTTACGACCTATCCGAATTAGGCCCAGTAGCATCATCTGGGCCGTCCAATATGATTCCAGCCCATTTTAAGTTTCGGCCCATGTATGGCCCATGACATCATTCGACCCAGATGAGGCCCTTTGTAACTCTTGGCCCATTAACGGCCCGTGGTGAAACTGGCCCGAATTGAACAGTGTATCACTTTATACCCATTAACGGCCCATTAATCCATTGGGCCATTTGCAGCCCATGTTATCTTTCGGCCTTCTTAGGGCCCATTTATTCTTGGCCCATTTCCAGCATTCGATTACTTACGACCCGTTAATGCCATTTTCTGCTTGTGGGCCAAATTCAGCCCAGGATACAGTCGGCCCGTTAATGCATTGGGCCATTTTCATAGCATCATCAAATACGGCCTATTAACGATGGCCCGTTATGGTCGGCCCATGAACGGACGACTCCAACTCTAGCCCGTTTATGGCCATAATGCGGTCTGTTTTTGGCCCATGTTTGGCCAATCGATCATACGACCCGTCTAAGGCCCATTGATGATACGACCCGTAGAAGGCCCATTATTTCTACGGCCCGTAGGAGGCCCATTGTTTCTACGGCCCGTAGGAAGCCCAATGTCACTATATTAAATATGTAGCCCATGGCCTGTTAAAGGCGGGAAACTACTATAGGTTTAGACCTGCTAATGGCCCAAGATGATTATAGGCCCACGTTTTGGCCCATATGAGTAACGAGCCGGCCTGAAGACCAACAACACTGAGATCCACTGAACCTTCCGGCCTAAATTACAACATACCGACCAAAGAATAAACCTAGACTATACAACAAAGAAATTACGACATATTAGGAATCAAAGTTTGCTACCCGGTGATAATAAAGCGCAACATGACCGCAGACTACATACACTGGGCATCGAAGGTCGCCACCAGTGCATATAAACACGCCGACAAAAGAATATACTGAGAGCACTTCAGAAGGCACTAGACCTAGCAAGCTCGGGCCCCGCAAGCAGCCGAACAAGCTGATGAGACCTCAGTTGTGTCAACGATAGATACTTCATCCCTAGCTGTATGGCACCATAGTGCGCAAGGCAGTCCCCTGACATCTTCATTACATCTTTGACTTCAAGTCAGAGCTGAGCTGAAGCAAGCCTTTCCACTTTAAGTTGAGACTGAAGAAGTCGAACTGATTGAGGCAGCGACTGCACAGAGGTTGTCTCACCCCTGCTGGTGAGTAGCTTCAACTCACTATCTTCATCAAGACAGGACCTTGGGGTCATCTCGCTGTCCTCAAGATGGTTTAGCTCACTATCTTTCCTAAAGTTCTGCCTGGCATAAGAGATACGACTCTGAAAAAGAAACAAGGAGACACGTAATAGGTTTCACAATTATATAAGCAATTAAATGGATCTGTTCTGCATAAGGAACATGTTTTTACAACTACAATTTAAATCAGGTAGTTGTTGCAAACATCCAATCAGATGTAAACAGCAGTGGAGGAAATGGTGCCTATCCAAATCTATACTAGAACAAAGTTTGAAGGCTTGAGAAGGATGAACTTACATTACATGTTAACACGGGCTGGACAAAGCCCTTCTCCATGTTGATGGAAAGATAATTCAATAAATCGCAAAGAAAATTCTTTATAAGTGTTGCCATTATTCTACATTTTGCAAAGAGTAAATATAGATCAAATAATATTGGAAGAAATAGAGGATAATGAAGCTCAGGTGCAGACTGATGATACATAATCAAATAACAATTAATTAAGTACAGCGTTACAAGGAAAAAGGTACTGACAAGAGGAATGCAGACATCAACGTGTGCAGTGGCATTGGCTTTATTCAACATTTTGGTAAGAGTAAATGTAGATATGATAATTTGGAGAAAGTGGAGGGCAGGGCAGATAAGATGCAGAGTAATGCTAGACAATCAACTATCTCACGATGCATGTATAGTAATACCACCACCATTCGTTATTAGTTGTTGCTCAAATGGATGTATCTAGCACTATTAAGTTCTAAATACATCCAATTGATCAACAATTAATTCGATACAGAGGGAGTACATGACAACATGTACTTACATGAGCAATCCAAAACTTCATAACCATTGTGTTAATTCTACATTTATCTAAGAGTAAATATATATCTTATAATTTCAAGCAATAGAAGGATAAAGAAGCGAACATTTACAGTGATGCTACATAATCAAACATCAATGAGTGTAAGTATGCTGACAAAGGGCAAGAGGTACTGACAAGAGCAATGCAGAGCCCAGTATTGTCGTGAGATCCTATGATCCTTTGAGCAAGGAGATTCATCTGAAATTAGTTTTCATACAAGAGAGAAGGTAAGGCACATGAAGAAATTTAGGAGTTCAAATTTTGAATTGATATCATAGACAGTACCTGATGCTGGGCTGTCAGCAGTTCTAATAGGGGTTGGCCACTGGAGTAGGGGTAAAGTCTGTTACAGTTGGGCCTGTGTTTTCTGTGGCTGCTGATCTATCTGATTTAATAGGTATCACTACCTTTTCCAAATACCTAGTTTGTACTCCTTGAGGATCTGCAATCACCCTCTTCCTTTTGGACATCTATTACGAAAGAACAACATTTGACTGGAAAAACATAGTATGACGACACATGGAATAGGTATAGAAAATGGATAGGTATGGCATATACTCATATATGATGCTTAAACTAAGAAGATGGTGTAACAAAGTAGAAGTAATGCAAGAGGTCAGATGCAAAATATGTGCGACCAATACAACCTTGCCAAGTTAGAGCATGCACCTTGATGGGTGAATAAAATAGGCCATCCTCCACCATGCCAAGTTTGTTAGCCAGTGGATCGTTCCGCAATATTCCTCTCATGTACCCATTCTCATATTCATTTTGATAATTTTCAATACCTGACATGCATGAAAACATAAAAATAAGTGAGATTATCTTTGTAATGCAGAAGTGATTCTAATCCAATACTTCCTCCCTGTAAACCCCTTTGTGCTATCTCTGCAATTCTTCTAAGAGGTGCCATGCATGCTGTAATTTGTGTGTGCATTAATATAATGTGGCCTACTACTCAAAATATGAGAGCTCCAGAAGTGATGATACTTCGCAGATGACAGCTTCAACATATAGTAAAGAAGAACAAGCCGACCTGACCTGACAGATTCAAAATATAATAAGGGAGAATAACTCGACCTGACCAGTCGACCGCAAGAGAAGAGGATCATCTTAAAGAAGAACAGAAGAGCAAGAAGATTGAAGATATTACAAGTCTTGCTATACAATGTCGGTTGGCCACCCATGATGAACCAGAGCGCACAGAGAAATACTATTCCTTCCGGTCTCTCCATATGTGGCTCACATGCATTTCGAAACTAAAGTAGGAACATTTAGCTGACCAATTAAACATCTCTTAGTTTTACTAATATCAGCATAACATCAGATTTGAATTTGTACAACTAAGCTTGTTTAGCTCGATGGGTGGAGCAGTGCTATTACGACACGAACCACGTAGGCTGATCGTGGTCATCATAAAATGGGGAAACCGTAAGCATGATGAGTATAGTGTTGACCGTGGCAGTGGGATGGCAGATCTGAAGCTGCAAACCGTGCAAAGGGTAGTTAGCAACCGATATTTGCTTTGAAATAACAACTAAGATTTGTTATGAACAAGAAAGTACAGTCAACAAGTGACAAAGAAATGCAATTCTGCTGTCTCTCTATATGTCGCGACATGCATTTGGAAACTCAAGTGGGACCTTTAGCTAACCAATTAAATATGTCTGTTAACTAATATCAGTATCATATCACAATCATATTTGAACAACTAAGCTTTGGAATTTTGAGTGTTGTGTTGTTTAGCTTGAAGGGTGGAGTAATGCTAGTACAACAGAAAGCACATACGCAGATCATAGTAGAGTAGATAAAAGGGGAAAACCCTAAGCATCAAGAGTAAAATCAGGAAAGTGGAACTAGCTAGACCAGTGGGTGGCGCACATGCTTTTCGAAATGAATATAGGAACATTAGGTGACAAATTAAACGTTATCTGTTTTAGTAATATGAGCATCATATCAGATTTGTATTTCAACACGTAAGCTTTGGAATTATGAGTGGCATGTTGTTTCACTTCATGTGTTGAGGTCTTGAGGAGCAGTGCTAGCACGACACGAAGCAGGGAAGCACCTACGATGATGGTAGTGAATATAAAGGGGGGAAACCATAAGATTTACGAGTATAGTGACCGTGACATGGCGGATCTGAAGGTGCAAACCGGACAAAGCTACTTCACAACCAATGTTTGCATTCAACTAGCCACTACGATTTGGTACGGACAAGAAAAGTACAGTAAACAATTTAAGATCTATTTTCCGGGTGAGATCAATAACTTAAGCACATGTGGAAGAGTACCACCTCTCTTGCGACGCCGTGTAGGCCCCTGCTGATACGTTGAGGATGCTGCGGGTGCGATGGCTGTTGGCGGCGGGGAAGAAGACTTTAGATGGCAGACGGCTGGGTTGGGGGATAAATCCTGTTGCCGTGGACGAGGCGGTCGTAGGAGCGGCAACGGCAAAGTGGACGACGGTGCCGATGAAGCGAGATGACGCGATGAAAGGATCCTGGTCCGGCGCCGTGGATGAGAGACGTCCATCTCTTGCAGTGGACGATGGGGTAGGGGTAGCGGCTCCGGCAAGGTGGAGGATGGGGTGGCGGATGGAGGAGGCTGGCCGCAGTGGGGAGGTTGTCGTGGTGCCGACGGTGTATGAATGGGGAAATGGAGGGGGAGGGGGGATCTCAAGCTTTGGGACGCGCTTGTCTGAAATGTGGGAAAGTTACGAACTTATCCCCCGTTTAAAATTTCGGACATCACGTTGGTTGGGGATAGGATGGTAATCTCGCATCTCCCAAATATTTGGCGGTAACGATTTCGGGCGAGGAGAGGGTGTTTTGCCGCCCACGGTTGGTGCCCACGGTGTATGAACGGGGCTGACATGTAGGGTGGTTGTGTCACGTCTGAGGGAAGTTACACATCTGCCCCTATTTAAAATATTAGCCTACATCAATTTCGGACGAGGAGAGTTTGTTTTGCCGCCCGCCGTGGATGAATGGGGAAATGGAGGGAGAGACACATGTCTTTCGGACGAGCTTGAATCAAATGTGTTTTGCCGCCCACGTTTGGCGCCCACCGTGTCTGAATGGGCTCAGAGGCCATCGTGTCACGTCTTATTGAAGTTACTAGTCTACCCCTATCGACAACAGTGTAAATCCGGTCGATAAGGATGTCAAGTGTCAGGGGTAGACAGTAATTTCCATCTCGCAAACACTTGCTTCGGGCAGCCCACAAATGATAGTGGGTGTTTAGCCACTTCATTCAAAACTTGGGAGAATTAGCATTCACGTTTGCCCTGGGCCCTGGCAACTAAATCCAAATCCAATTTTTATTCGATTACAAATATCCACATATAATTCTACGTTTGTTATTTATTTCTTCAAAACCACAACAAAGATTTATTCCACCTTTATATATGATTATGATTTAGAAATGCCATGATCTTCGAATTCAATAGGTTGGATACACTTTGAGTCAAATAGTTATTTCATCCAATACAATATGCTCACATGAAAAACAGTTCACCTTATGTCAATCATACAAGTACCGAGGATTACCTCGCCTAAAAACTTCGGATTATTACAACACATGGACAACATAGGGGGTCTTACAACATAATCCATTCAGAGACATGACACAATATACAAGTACAATAATCTAATGACAATTTCAACTACTATCTAAAGAAGACTGGGATTACCCTGGGCTTTAGATAGCAGAAGCAGCAGGACCTCCTCCGTCTTCAAATGCAACATTCTTACTTCCTCAAATTCTTGGATTGCTTGCATAATGCGTGCAACTAATTGCATAATTTCCAGCTTCAAGATCGAGATTACCTCATTCATGGCAGCCACACCATCTCTTTCTGCCTCTAGTAGAGCCTCAAGAACTATAATAACTGTGCTTAGACTGCTCTCCGGCGGTGTTGCCTCTGAACTGCTACCATCTAGTAACATGGATGGCGCACTGCTTCCACAAATAGATTTTGGGGTTGTACATTGTGTCCTAGTGTGAACGACATCCTGAAAGGTTTCCGCTGGACATAAGTAAGAGATAGTTATCACATGATCCAGGCAGTAAGCTTACATGGTAAACGACATACGAATTATTGCCGAGCATGGCAAGCTATATTTAAATGGTGCGAAGCAGCATCAGCCGAAAAGAAATTAAAATGGTAAGATGAAACTAGGGTGTAAGTGGCAAATAAACGACGTCCGCTAGTCCCATCTAGTTAGTTTTTGCTAGCTCCCTGGTTCATTTTCCTCAAAAAACAAAAACTCTTTTGAACTATCATACCACTAGTGGACTTTAATTGGGATTAAATGGGACCTGGTTGACATCCCTAGTTGAAAGGGAGTGTACCACCGCTATATTTAAGTTGCCAAGGCATCTAAGCAGTTGAAATAATCTAAGAAAGCACTTAACAGTGTGGCCTCATATAAACTACGAAGACAGTCTTGTGATGAAGTTCAGAGGAAAAGTTAAGGACTCAAATGAACTAGGCATGCATTTCTTTACAATAGTATAGCATGCACTGCTGACATATTGGCCAACTCAGGTATAGCGTAACAAGTAACAAACAAGCATTCGAATCAAGCAATACAGCAAAGCAGACAACTGAACTATTTGTTATTCTATAGGATTACAGGTTGAGGGCACAAGCCAAGAAAGCAGCCCACACGCATTACATTTCACATGTACTAAAACACACTGGCTTACCATATGTTGCTGTGAAGCCTCTCTGCTGTTGCAATGTTCTTTGAAGATATCGTCAGCATCCCGTGGTTGCAAATCTACTTGTTGTAGTTTATTCTGCACCCTCTATTTAGGTAAAATTAATTCTAATCGCATGCACTGGTTCGAATTGATCATCAATGGTTCATCTAAACTAATGAAAGAAGGGTGTGTGCATACACAACAATATATTTGCTTCCCTCTATTTTTATGCTTGTTCGAGGTGCCAGCCCCAAAAGAACAAATATTTTGCTTGATTGGGTTGGTAGCTCCATAATTAATAGAAGCATCAAATTAGTCATGCAACTTGGGAAGATCAAGAACACACAAAAAAGTAATGAACAGAGGCTCGTAGTAGTGATGTAATAGCTAGCATCAGAAAATGTAGGGTAAAACGAACAAAAACTAGCGGAACCACATGCTAGTTTGCTGATGTGTAATTAAGCATAGAGAACATGAAGCAGTCTGATGGAACCAACAGGTGGCATCAGAGCAACACCATTATCATAAATATAGCATGCAAGAAGTAAAATAGTAGGCAGTGATATCTAGGAAGTACAATAATACTTAGGACAAAACTAAAGCATATTAACTATATGTGCACTGGTATGTAATTTAGCACATGTAACATGTTCACTACCAGAAGTATGGCCCTACAGGTGCAAGAAGAATAACGCGTCTCATGAAAAACTGAATGATGCCCTGAAGAAATTCAAAAGTGCGGTGCTTATGCTAAGAAAGTGAACGTAGGCGCCGGCCGTTGGATAATAGTACCCGATTCTCGGCGGCGTATGGGTATCGTTGGCATACTTGATAGCTAAGGATCGTCGATGGTGCTCGTGTTGCGGTTGAGTTTGGGCCGTCTGTAGCCGTCGCTGAAGTGGCTCCGGTGCTACGGTTGCGGCGCCTGTCGACATACAAGAAATCTCATCTGTGGTAAGTGAACAGTTGCACGATAAAGAGAAAAACCGAAGTAGTACAGATCAAAATAACCTGATGAGGCTGCGGCATCGGTAAAGCAGGGCCGGTGGAGTTGAATATGGCGTCCGTGGAGCGGGTCCGGTGCAGTGGCGAAGGCTTCGGCGGGCGCATTGTACAGTGCTTTCGGTGAGGCGAATCTGTTGCAGCGGACGAGGGCTTGTATGAAGGGCCAGCGAAGGGACGGACGAGGGAGTCAGTGAAGGGCCTACACTGTGGTGGACGAGGGCGCCGATTAAGCAGATCCGGTGCAATCTGGAGCGGTGTACAGGCCAGTCGCTGAAGTGGCTCCGGTGAAGTGGTGAGTTTGTAGTTGGGGGTTCCAAGGTGCGGAAGGTAGATTCATCGGGGTGTGAGGTCCACCGCTGCGGCGGAGGACTAGATTCGGCGGCTTGCCATGGTTGGGGGGGGTCGGGGAGGGGAAGGGGAGGGGCTCTGGGAAGAATGTTGGGGGCGAAGAGGGGAAAACAATGGAGTTACCAAAGCAGCCCTTTTCCGTTCATGTGGCAGGGGTAAAACAGGAATATCGTAGGGCTAAACTTTCGAGCGCGAGATATTTCGATGTGAGCGGGAAGTTTGAAAGCTTTTGGCACCTGAAATTATATTCTTCTCTTGTACGACTGACTATGATATCATGGCCGACAATTTGTTTGTTTTGCACGCAAAAAAGTGCAAGTTTTGAAAATCAATGTCTCCAACTCGAAACTTAGATTGTCCATTCAATTCAAATATGGATCATTGAGCTACTACAAGAAAATACCATCATACGGTCCAATTCAAATGAAATTCCAAATGTGTTTATCCTAAATATGATGACAAAAGCAAAAATGTGTATGTGTATGAATAAAGTGGATGATTATAAAGTTTGAACATGCCCGTATGTGTATATCTCTAGGTTTGATGTATGAATTTGAAATCACAAAATCCCGGCTTAAAAATGTACCTCCATTTAAATTAATTAAAAAAAGCTAATGATGGAGTCGAATTCCAAAATTCCGATCTTAGGTTTGTAATTCTGGTAGATCAAAGTATGTCACGCATGTTCAAAAGTATCGTTATCTCATAGTCCAAACCATGAAACAAATTGATCAACCTTGAGTGCACACACTATTGACCATGTATATCTCAATTACGCTAAAGTCCCTCAAATATAGACACCTCACTCTTTATCTGAAGCAAACCCCCCTCCCTCGTCGCCCCCACACACAGAGAAGTTGTTCTCTCCCCCACACACCAGCACACGAGCACATTAACACCCCTCTCTCTTCAAAAGTCCAGACCCCAATATAGGTCTCTATCACTTTATCTCTTGGGCATGCACACATCTTTCCCCCTACTCTCTAGCTAGGTCTCCCGGCATCTCTCTTTCCCAAGCACACACACTATGTAGAGTGTATCTTTCCCATACACACAAAACGTCGCCCCCAAATGTCTATCTTCCTAGTTATGTGGTTCTCGCACACTCACCTCACACACCACCCCCACTGCAAAACAAGCACACTTTATCTCCTTGTGCACCACTCTCCTCTTTCTATCTCTCCCACACGCGGACCCGCCCCAACTCCTCCCTGTATACATATATGTCATGACTCTTTCCATAGCTCCCTAATGTATCATCGTTCTCGATCTCGCACATTGTTCTCTACACCATCTATTCCAGATCTCTCATGAAGTCCCTATCACACACACACACACGATGACTCGCTTCCCTTGCGTCTCCGTACATAGGCCAATTTCAAACAACATCAACATTGTCTCCCTATCTATACGCCATTTGTGGACACAAACGCCCCTCTCTCGCCCCCTCTCTTCCCCTCTCTCTCTCTCTCACTCGCTCTCACACCCCTCTCCCACACACAATCGATGTCTCTTCCAAATAGTCTGCTCCCCCGCTCGCACCCATGCTATCCCGCTACTACACATATCACACCATTCCCCCTTCCCTTATACTAGGTTTACATCATTAGTGGTCTCTCTACTCCACATACACACACTCCCTCTCACACACAAACGCGCGCACAAACACACACAGACACGCACAAACACCCATTAATCTGGATCCTCATCTCTCCCCATGTCCGCATGTGTATCTCGCACACTCACTCTCTAATTATGTATATGTGTCTCCACGTTACACAACACAAAGCCCCATGTACATGTCTCTCTCTATCCTCCACACACATAGACACAAAGAATCTGTTATCATTGCCTCAGTCTCTAGACATATCACATATGCACACTGTCTCTCTCTCTTGCAAACACGCTCAACAAGGGTTTCCCCGTGAATAACTTACCGTCTATTCATCAACAGTTGTGGCAGTACGGCGAACACGAGACATGAAAAAGAATAAATCTACACATGCTTAGACCACCTAGTATGACTACTAGGACTAGAGCAAGCCAAAAAGCGCGCCGCCGTCACCCCCTCCTTATCTGCGACGGGAAAACCTTTGTTTTACACAGTCGAGAAGTCATTGTGCTAAGGCCTCACATGCTGAGGCGTTGAATAGAATGTAGATGCTAGTTTACGGAAACAAGTATCGATAATACGTTTGTATCTCCATTCTTATATTTCTTCTCTTACAAAAAACCGAGTTGGTGATGATGGTACGCGTGCCATCTTGCAATATAGACCGTCCGATCTATATCTGACTGATGGAAATTAAACTAAAAGATACCCGCACCCCTATCCACATTTGCAGAGAAGGCCTTCCCTCGTTCATCCTTATCTCCAACAACCTCATTGTTGAGCAATTAATAAAGGAAGCCTCTGGAACAAACTGTCCTGGTGGCCGCTGCCGGCGTCATCAATCCCCATGCCTCCGCTCAGTCCGACCACCAATCACCACCACGCCCCACTCCTCTTCACCTTATCTCCTATTTATCAAGATATCATTAGTTTTTACACATGGGATTACTCCCGCATGGGTCAATCACAACGAGTGTTTTTATAAAAAAATGCATCTTGATGTTCCGTGCAATGCACGGATCTTGCTAGTACTCCTACAGAAGACTAAGTTGGTGATGATGGTGTGTCTGCCATCCGTCATTTGTGACCATTAGATCTACATCTAACGACTGTGAGGTAAGTTGTTGCCTTTTCTCACAAACATCCCACTTGTCTACCAATTTATAGAAAAACCCATAATTAGTATCTTAAAACCAACCACATCCCTCCCTGACCTCACCAAAACAGCCCAAGGAATATATTCTAATTGAAACATAATATATCTCTAGTGATATATGTATATCAAAATTAGAGTGTTTTGTATCAAGTTTGTGAATAAGTATTATTCTAATTATGATTCGTTGCAACGCACATGAACATTGCTAGTATTTCCAACCATGCAATTTTTCCCTAGTATTCCATAGTTTCGAGTTTTCCATCAAGATATTAGTCACTCATGGTTGATATTTACTTTCAATCATGTACACATATGCACTATGTAACTAGCCTTGCTTATTGGGTTCCAAAGCTTAACTTTCACTCCTACTTACAATATGTAGAGTATTTAACAAAAAACTACCACTTTCAACCTGCCCTAGGAAGAATCTATTGTACAAAAAATAGCAAAAACATACCCAAAATTTCTCAATCCACGCCAAAAACTACTACCTACCGATTAGGTTAGTTTAAACCCATTTATGACAGGGTTGGCCCACACGTCCCTGCTGACGAGGCAGCTTAAACCAACACATTTTGTTTGATCATTGACACGAGGGACCCACATCTGACATTCTATCCTGTTATGCCCCCTCAAATCATTATTTTTCCTGAACATTACTTCAAACAGTACTGATGCGTGTTCGTCGGTGGCGTCGGTGATGAGCGACTTGGACGCCGCTCCACCGGACGGGCCGGACGCCGCGCTGGCCTCCGCACAGGTTGGCAGGCTAGCTCGAGCATGACTCACGAGCAAGCAAGCCGCCGTGCTGGCCTTCACTCGAGCCAGATGGATGGCCTTAGCGAGGCACGCGCGAGCAAGACGCCGCGCCGCCGTGCCAATCTAGCTAGCAAACCTTGCAGACAAGCAGCTGGATGGAGCTATCTTGGCTAGCTAGCGGCCGCGAGCGCCAGACGGAGCTGGCATCCGGGCTGCCGCAAGATGGGCTCCGCACCGCCGACGGTTTTGACCTCGCCTTCTGCCGGCGGCGGTAGCTGCGTCCCGTGGCCGAGGATGACTAGGTGGACGGGCCGGAGGTAGGAGGTCACTCGGGGATTTTTGTGCAGAATGACATGTAGGTCCCATAATTCATAACGCCTGGTCGAATAGAAGGCTTAGACTTAATGGGCGACATGGTCCCTGTTTGGATACTCTAAGTCAGAGGTTAGATTCTAACCCTGAACTAACTCTAACCAAAGTGGTCTTTGGATGGCAGGGTTAGATTGACAACAAATGTATCCAAACAGGGCCATGGGTTGAAACGTGCCTATAACGGCACTTTGTAGAGCAGTCATTTCTGGGTAGGGCTGGTTGGTAAGAGCATGTATAATGGTTGATAAGGTAGTCTTATCTTAAGTCTGCCACATATGCAAGTGGTAGTAGTTTCTTGGCATTATTAGTGGTTTCTTGCATTATTAGGGGTTTCTTGTAAGGCTACTCATAGTGGGGAGTATCATATGCTAGTAACATGCGTATGATACTAGTGTATGATACTACCTCCATAGTGCATAGTATTATAAACTAGTATCATAGATGATCATATTTATTGCCATGTATGACACAAAGTAGCATAGCATTTAACATGATACGGTATCTACCTATGTTACTTAACACTCTCTCTCTTCTTTAGTTATGTGCCACATAAGCATGTTTTCTAGTCCCAAGTGCTTGTTACCACTTATGTTACCCCCACTATGGCCAACCTAAGGAACAATGTACTACTAGCGACAAAAGGCGATTCTAGGTTGCGTTGTACTCCAACGAGTACTACTACTGGTCGCGGGAGTGTATACCTCGTTTTGTGGGTTCGATCCCGGCCGAACGCATGACGATCTTTTTTTAAATAGTAACTTCGCTACGAGCCAATATTTTACACGGGTAGTTTGAGTTTTGAAGTCAAACGGACGTGCACACCACAATCTGGGTCCACTGGATAGCCTAGCCACGTGAACGGGTTTTCCTTCCCAGCATCTCGTGGCTCGCGTGCTCGCCCTAGCCGCTCCTCGCTTGCAGCTTCCTCATCAACTAGTAGCACATTTAAACTAGCGCCTCCCAATTAAGCCCGAGGAGCCGGAAAAGCCTGGCGGGGCATTGGGAACTGTGCAATATGGCTCTGTACGTAAAGTGCTCTACTACTACTCTGTAGCTTGTGGCGTTGCACGCATGGACTTCACTCCATTATTGGCTCTACTATAGAAGAAATTTCTCTTGACGTGTTTTTTTTGAAACAGAGGCAAAAGGTTTGCTTCATCTCATTCATAAAGAAGGAACTACTAACAAAGTTCGACGAGATCCATTACACCTCCACAAATGGAAGCGATAAGCCTAGTCTCGCTGTATCAAATAACTCAAATGTTCTGCCCCCATAGTAACTGTCACTGATAAACAGGCTGCTAGTGTGTGCGTGAGAGGAGTGGCTGAGTAGGCCAGCTACGTGAGAGGAGTGGGTGAATAGAGCACCGAGAGTACCCACTAGGCCACTACGCAGGTGTACTTTCCCTGCATTGATAGTACAGCGATGGTTCTAGAGAACAGCAGTACCCTCCACTTCCAACTGTAGCTCCTTGGCCCTGAGATTCAAGAGTTCAAAACTGGTGCACTATACTAGAAGTACAGTACATAGCACTAGTAGTACCCTCGCACTACTAGTTGAGAAAGTAGTACTAGTACTGCTACAGTACGAGTACGTACTCCTCCGTCACGTAATGTAAGATGTTTTTTGACACTAGTTGGCGTGTACAAAAAATAGCAAAAACATACCCAAAATTTCTTAATCCACGCCAAAAACTACTAGCTAGTGCAAAAAATTTCTTACTAGTGCTATTATTTAGAGTATAATGCAATCCCATAACGTCCCATAATGCTAGTACTAGTAGTAAATAATAGCCTCACCCCTTCGCTTACTACGCTCTACAGTTGGAAGGGACAAGGCCCTGCGGTTATTACGCCCTTATCTCCTCGCTAGTTCCCCTCCCCCTGAAGAGAAGGCAGTTCGTCGCTACTCCCATGGATTCACCAGACGGTTCTCCCCCTCGTCGGGGCTGGGAAACCTTGGACGACGATCCTCTGGGAGAAATCGTAGGCCGCTCCGACGTCCTCACCGCCGCAAGACTCGGTGCTTCCTGCACCAACTATTTCAAGACGGTGCTTAAAATGGCTTGGGAAAAGGCCATGCTTGTTGGTCTTCCATGCGTCCTCGAGGAGAAGGTTCTTCTATGGGACAATCCTTCGAACAGTCCACCGCTCCCTGGCCATGGTTGCACGTTGACTTCGCTAGAGTTGCCGACATTGAGAGGTAGTCGGATTTTGTCCGATGAGCAGGTCAGTAATGGAGTTTGATCATGTAGTTTAGTTATTCCATTTCCATCCCATAATTTCTTCGCTGCCCACCGTCTTATATATAGGTCTGGGTCGGTGCCAACAAAGATTGGCTTGCATACCTCCGGCCGGATACCATCATCATTTTGCACAACATCCACAGCAGTGCGGCCGTTCCGGTAGACCCCTTCTCCACCATTGGGATCGGCCTTCCGGACGGGCTGGGCTTGAATACGTATGATGATGCCTACATGAGATTGAAGAACATAGTAATTGCGAACCCGCCGACAAGGCGACGCGGCTACAACGATTACTATCTCATCGCGGTGTTCGACATAAGGATTGCCATCAATGCAGGAGGCAGTAATGACAGAGGCTGGCGCATGTTGGCGGCGGCAGATTTGTACCCCTACACGTTCGAACACGCCATGCGCCATCTAGGCCGCATCTTCATGGTGACAATCCAGGGGACTTGTTTCATCTGGTTGCCATCCTACGGTACGGGAGATTACAAACATAATGCACAAACCATCATTTTCATCCCTAACGGTACTCCATTATTTTGCAGGGACAAGTCATCCCGCGATCAAAATAAGATCGCCGATCCTGGATGTGCATTTGCATCCGCGATTCGGTCTAACCTGGAATCTTGTAGCTGACTTTGGCTTATTGGGATCAACTATCTTAGCAGTCATTACCCATGGTACCACTGATGTGCAACATGGTCACACAGTCTACCACGATCGGACCGTCACCATCTACCCAGGTATTCCATTTTTAACCCTCTCGCCTTCTCTTTCATTGTTGTACTAGTACTCTACTTAGGTACTAGTAGGAGTACTTTTTACCTTGGAGGACGCGTATAGCTAGCTAGGCCCTTGAAGACTTGAACCCACTAGCTGCCACCATTTTTGTTTTTCCATATCTCACTATCCCATCCATGTAGCCAACAGTGGCTATATATAATAAGCCGGTTATTTTACTTCCTCTATACCGGAGTAGTACTATTTGCTGCATAGTATTACTGACCACCATATTTGAGCACAACATTATTATGCATGGACCTTGACTATGTACGTCACCATGTGTCCAGATCTGAGATGCCGCGTGTACCAGAGGAACAACGCCGAGTTCGACCCCCGTGATGCTACGTGGGTGCCGAGGAACACTCTTGGACAGTACTCGCTTTTCATTGGGGACAGCTACCCCATTGTGAAGCGGATGCCACCTTTCGTGCACGACACGGAAGGCCTGCCGTTCATGAAGCATGGTTGTGTCTTCAGTGCGCACCGCCGGATGAACGACATGCTGGGACATGCTATCCCTGATTTATGCCGCTTCAGCTTGGATGAGTCTCCATCGTGTGGAACCGGACTAGAAAGCTGTGACAATGATTCCCATTGCCCACCGCTATGGATCGTGCCATCCATGAAGAACACCTGGGACTAGAACCTGGAGGAGGACATGTAGCCCATCTATAACATGTAAGTGGAGTACGGTAAATTGTGAACGGTAGCGCTGTGAATATATGTAGAATAGTCGTGCACAAATTTATCACATGAATTGGAGATGAACTTGTGTGGCATACTGACATTTGTCCTTTAGAATTTATTACTAGTAAATGTGTTATGTGTACGTGCAACTTGTGTGGTTGTTGCACGGGCTCCAACATGCTCTTTGAGAAAAAATGTGGCACAACTTTGGATACACGTGACATGGCGGCATCATACAGCAGCATCATTCGCTATAGTTGCAGTACGCTCCTACTAGGACAACAACTCCTATAAAACCTTGCACTTGGCTCTTGGCCTCTTTTGGAGGTTCAACAGTTCGTACTTGTGTGAACCTTGCACTTGGCTCTTCGCCTCTTCGGAAGGTCCAACAATGATGATACTACAGTACACATTATGCTTCTGGTAATCTGATACCGACTGAATTGCTGCACGTCCACCGTGGGGGCGAGGGCGAGGGAGAGGAAGAGGGAGAGGGCGCTGTAGTCAAAACCCTCTCCTCATCCTACGAACCACCGCGCGCGTGGGCGAGGGAGAGGCGTAGTAAGCAAGCTTCTCCTCGTTCGGCGAGTTGACGGGGCACATCAAAGCAGTACTAGTACTAGTCCATACTGCGTCCTTTCCGGTTAATATGGCTTAATTTGAAACGAGAAAAATACACTGGCGGTCAACGTATGTAACAATACACTCTTTACGGTCACTATATATAGTTTTGCGGTGATTATACGATCACTAGATCATCGTAGAGCACCGTATTGCACCCTACTGACCGGCCACATAGTCGATGTGGCACTTTGTTGACTGGTTAAATTGTCACCTGGTTTCTAGGTCCCACTTGTCAGTTGGCAGAGCAAAGAAATCAACTAAAAACAAAGAGTGTAGTACATCTACACTTCCAATGCATTTAGCCTTTAATCTAAATCGACATTGATTGACTAATGCACCAACTTGTGCTCTAGGTATAGGCTACATGTCTATCCTTAATTACAACATGCAATGACCTTCATTTAATGTTCTTTTCTCAATGGCCGCATGCACACATAAGTCTGCTACTTTTGGGCGTTAATTATGCACTGGTCAATATGTAAATCTCTAAATGTATAGTCTTTCACGAACGTAGGGAGTAGGTTGAGCACTTGAGCATGAGCGTGTGTGTTGCATCGTGTGCTGTGTGCTGCATGGGTGCGTGACTGTTGCGTGCGTCCATGTGTACGTGTGAGTGTTGCATGTTGCATGCATGCATGGGGCTTACTCCCTCCCATTGACATGTTCATATTTCAAGCTTCCTCTGTTCCCTCCATATGGTGATACTCCCTCTGTTCCCAAATATGGAATAAAATCCTCCCTCTGTTCCCAAATACAGAGTATTTGTCTTTCTAGAGATTTCAACAAGTGACTACGTACGGAGCAAAATGAGTGAAGTGAACATAGAGGCACAGGGATAATGTAGAAAGAAAGTCTTCGCGATCCATTATGCCCCATCTCGGTCAGAGAAAACTATTCAACTAGTCTTCGCAGTGAAGTGACAATACACGCTGCAGCAGATGGGGCACTTAATTAATAAGCTGAACCAGCGTGTTGGTGTTACTAAATCAGCCTTACCCAGTATTGCCATCATGTTTGCCAGTAGAGCACGCTTCTGTCCTCCATTAACTCACATATGGGCCCTCTTGTGGTAGACCCACATGTCATCGGTGTAACTATTTACACTTCGAAGGACGGTATATCCTGGTAGTAGTAGTGGAATTGAGATTTATTAATGCACTTTCTTCCTCGTCTTCCACTCTTCTTCCTCCTCTCTTCCCCATCGTCGGTCGCACACCATTTCCCCCCGCTCACTGCTCGCCCGCCCGCGCTATCTTCCTTGGTAGCTCGTGCGTACCATATCCCCCCGCTCATACTCGGCCACGCGAGGAGAAGCTTCTTCGCTCGCCCGCCGAATCCACTTCCCCGCTGGCTCGTAGGCACCGAAAACCCCAATGGCAGAATCGATCAACACGCAGAGCCGCGATTGGAATTCCCTCCCCGATGTTTTCTTGGAGCAGATCTGTAATCATATGGACCTACTCAGCACCGTCCGTCTGGCCGCATGCTTGGTGTCTTTGTACCATCTACTCGTCTGCAATCGACCGGCTCTTTTCAAGACACCCTGCTTGCTGATGCCCGATCCTCGCAGGTGGCCCAAACACCGACTTGACGATCCTACGGAGGTTGCCATGGAGCCCCTCGACATGCTACCACTACTCGTCCACCTGTCCTTCATGCGCGGCCACTACTGGGCGGGCATGAAGGCCAACTGGATCGTCCTCATCTACCAATCCGGTAGTCCGTGGCATCTCGTGGATATCTACACCCAGCGAGAGATCACCCTTCCATCTTTGGATACCTCCGCCATCGAGCCTCGCGGCCCGCCGGACACTCCTGCCTACTACGCACGAGACGCGTTGAGCTTTTGGCTCGACCTCTGTTTGCTGAAGGTTGTAATCTGCGAAGTGCCCACACCATCAGAAGACTACATGGATTACAAGCTCATTGCCGTGTTCAACATGGGATTAGTCTATCTGGAATCCGGTCGCCATACATGGTTATGGCTCATCGTCGATCCTCTTTACCCAACACTTCTGTCTGATGCTATAGTGCATGATGGCATCGTTTATGCGGTCGACGCATAGATTGGCTGCCTATACTGGTGGAATCTATCATCGTGTAATTGTTCTATCTCATCTCATCTTTACCTTAAGAATATGACTGCCTGTTCATTGTTACAAATTTAGAATATATAGTATGTCTATAACCACATCATTGCTATATGTTCCTCTCATTTCCTAGATTTTTATGACCACACATGTTATTGTTAGAGTTGATATGAGAACAATTGGTATCTAATGATTGTTAGAATAGATATTATGAGTATAACCTCATGATTGCTATATTTTACTCTCATTTCCAGGATTTTTATAACAACGCATGTTATTGCTTAGAGTTGATATGATAACTATAGTAAGTGCTATGGTAGAATATGAGTAGGCCCTGTCATATATGTTTTCCTCTCATTGTTACATGATGTTTGAACCATGATATATTGCTAGAATATGAAAGCCATTGGCTTTTTTTAACTTGGGGTATGATTATGACCACGACATTGCAATTCTCTGTCTATGATATGTGTCACTGTTATAATAATCTTAATTCCACACATACTCTGAACATGATTGTTTATTTTTGTCCTTTTGGTCTCCAATTGGAATTGTTGCAACAGACGCAAATGCGCTGGCCTTCATGATTCCAGGACCTGGAATCATACCAACCGATGGGTGGTGGTTTATCGCTCGTTCAGCTGACAGTGGTCATTTGATGCTCATTTGCACGTACCAAATTGACCAAACCATTTCATCAAATCACATGCAGTACAATGCCTGGGGCGTTTGTGACATTGATGGCTATGGCTGCTTCGTGTTCGAGAAAGATCCCAGCTCCTTTGGGCCAGGCATATTCAACCGGAGGCGGGTTTACAGCCTCGGCAACCACTCCATGTTCCTCGGGCTCAATTATCCGCTCATCCAACCAATCAGCGATCATATCACCGGCGATGATTACCGTGCTATGCAACTTCCATTCGCCAGGGGGGACTGTGTTTACACATCATACCATGGGTTTCATGAATCACCATATCCAGAGATTCATCGACACAGCTTGTTGCCAGATAATCTTCAGTGTGTGAAAGGCATCAAGCTTCCATGCGATGGATGGCTTTTGCAAACCCGACATGCGGCGATGTGGTTCATGCCAACAGCAAATATATACAACTTGATTCATACTGATATCTAGACTGAGCCATGTATTCTGCTGCTGTAGCAAGACCCTCTTTTGTTGGATATTATGTACTGTTGTTAGTTTGAAGCACTCCTCTGGTTTGAAGGATAGATACCTTTCTGGGATCAAGTGGATCCTAACTCACCTGCGCAGGATGTACTGATAATCATGATGGAGATGTTGTGCAGTGTGTGTATATATATCACTTAGGCTTCAAGTGCGTACTTGTTAGTTAAACCTATGGTTAAAATGTGACACTAAATACGACTAGTAAGTAGTTCCGTAGCAGTACTAGTATACATCGGTTAAATTATTCATCATGTCCACACATTGAATTGACGTGACAACACGCTGTGCGTGAGGTGACACAAGAATCCCGGCGGCGTGTTCGGGTATTCTGGACTTCAGATTTGGAGTACCACTTATTTGTTGAAATCTTTCATCATTCACTTAAAACAGTCAATTGATCATACATTGAGTACCATATAACTGGAATTAACCCATGCAAGTCAAAGAAGAATTGGCCGGTGCTGTCGGCTGGCGTCAAGTTCGATCCCATGGATCAGGAGCTGATCGAGCACCTTGAGGCCTAAGCAAGCATTTCTTCCAGCGCAATTCCAGGGCGTTCAAAAGGGGCACGTGGATGCGTCGCAAGATACAGTCGGAGTCCGGCATGCACACGATGTGGCACAACACTGGCAATACCTTGCCGGTGATGGTCAACAGCCGGCAGATGGGCAGAAAAAAGGTTCTGGTGCTGCACACCAACAAAAACTTCGACCAGCAGAGGACCAATTGGGTGATGCACCGGTACCACCTCGGGGACCTGGAGCAAGAGAAGGAGCGGGAGCTGGTCCTCTGCAAGATTTTCTACCAGACGAACACTAGGGCCAGGACTAAAAAGATTATAAGTTAGTTTGGTATTGGTACTTGTACTACCTTGTCGTCCACAAGTTGGTATTGTTGTTAACGATCTTTTGGTATGAACTTGGCATTTTCTTCCAACCATCATGCCGAGGGGCGACGTGGATATAAAGATGAATCATTTGTTTCGAAACGAATTTTCAGGCACCTGATTTTTATTTGGTGGGTAGCATAAGCACCTGCCGTTCGAATTCCCAGTTCTCCAATTTTTTCGAAACAAGTGCATGCTCTTATTATCACGACTAAAAAACAATATCCCTGCTGCATCCCAGTTATCAGTCTGTACTTGCAGAATTCTCTCGTTTATTGAGCACGTATATTGTTTTTTCAGGTTGAGCAAGTTTCAACTGGGCTGTAGACTGCCCAGGCTTGGTTTTGTTTTTAACAGGCCCAGCCCATGACGACAACGGGGCACAAAGATCCAGTAGGTATCTACCGGCCTCTGGCCCGCCAGTGTTAGTTATATTTTATCTTACAACATCCGCATGCACTTTTTTTACCGAATCAAACACACAACCCAGTTCTATTTTCCTCTTGAAACGCATGTCCTGCATCCGTTTTCTAATCTCTACCTATAGTTTTACTAGTTCATATACACCTATCATTATATTGAAAATACATAAAATTCACTTTTCATATTTACATCCTTATTTTTGTTGTTGTTTTCCCTCCCAGCGCTGATTTTTACCACTGGTTTTCCCTTAAACCAACTCAATTGTCCCACGTCTTATTTGCTTACAAAAACAAAATGATTTTTTTGGCAAATCAATAAGTTCTTAAAAAATGTTTATCATTTCGGGATTACAAAAGTTTGGACTCGACCGAAATATGCAAAATAAGGTTGAACTTTTTGACCGTGGTCCTGGGTAGAAAATGGGCTGTAATCAATTACTTAAGAATTAGCAAATGGGCTGCAAATTATTAAAAAAAATCAAATGGGATCTATGTTGTCTGCCACAGATTTGGAGGCTGACTTGTGGGCCTACTAAGTTCATGTGTACACAAGGTTTATCAAAAAAGAAAATTAGTCAACAATCGACTTTACCAGCGTCACACCGTTAGATGTCAATCTAACGGTAATCGTGCTTCTTCAGTCTCTGATCTTCCTGCCCAGCCGCCCAAACCAGCGCTGTCGGAACCGCCTACTCCCGCCTCCCGTGGCTGACTATGCTGCCAGGCAGGCGTCACGGCCCCATCATATACTCGCATCCCTGGCCTGTCTATCCCTCTGCTCACCCACACCTCCTGTTATTTTCCGGCGATGGCAGCCGAACCAGTCAACCCTCGTACTCTCCACCTCGTGGGCAGCCACTGCCGTGTCTTCCCCGACTCCGTGTCGTTCCCTTCGTAGGCCTCACCATCGTCCACCGCCCTGGTGCTCTCGGCACGGCGTGGTCAATGTGGTCAACGAACGACATCCATCAAAAGTGGACTATACGTGGAGAGGCCGACAGCTGGGTCCACGGCCGCACATAAGGAAATGCCTCCTTATTACACGCAAAATAATGATTCCACCACCTGACATCTGGGACCCACCGGAAGGGCCTCTGTATTTCGTGAAAAAACGTTCCCTCCGCTGACAGGTCGGACCCACCAACTATATCTTCACACGCAAGGAAGTGCCTCCTTATTGCGCACAAAAGATGAATACCCCCTGCCAGCTGGGACCCACCATAGTGGGTGGCTGACTTGTGGGCCTACTAAGTTGGCGGGGACGGAGGGCTTTGTCGAGTTAATCAATATGAACGATTCTAGCTCCAGTGACTGTAGATGTCCATCCAATGGCCTTGGTGCTTCTTAAACCTCTGGTCTTCTTGATCCAGCCGCCCAAAGCAGCGCCGGTCGTGCTGCCTGCTCCTGCCTCCCGTGGCCAGCTGTGCTGCCGCGGAGGCCTCACCGCCCCCATACTACTCTGACCGCTGGCCAGGCCATCCCTCCACTCACCCACACCCCCTGTTATTCTGCGGCGACGGCAACCTCACACCGCAGCCGAACCAGTGAACCCTTGTACTCCTCTCCGCATGGGCATCCACTGCTGCGTCTTCCCCGGCTCTGTGTCGTCCCCTTCCTAGGCCTCGCCCTTGTCCACCGCCTTGGTGCTCTCGGCGCGGCGTGGTCAATGTGGTCAATGACCGACTTCCATCGGAAGAGTACTATACGTGGAGAGGCTGACAACTGGGTCCACGGCCATAGCCCAGTTTTTTGTGATTTGCCAAGTAAGTCACTTTGTCAGGCCTGTTGGGCTGAAAAATCTTTCAAGACAAGGAGAGCTTCATTCGGCTGGCCGAGAAAATGGCCTATCAGTAATGAGAAATGGGTTGTACAGTTTTAAAACACATCAAACCGACAATTAGTTTCAAATTTATTTTTTTTCATTTCAAGATTTTTAAATTGCATTGATTTTTATGCGTGGACAATTTGTTGGATTTTATATTGATATACATTTATTTTTAAAATCAGTTTGAATGTGACTCAAAATTTCGGGATTAAAAACAGTTTAGACCGCACCGAGATATGCAAAATTTCGTATAATTTTTTAACCGTGGCCACACTATGGGCTGTAATGCTCACAAAAAGAATATGGGCTCCAAAAAACTTTAAGAATTAGCAAATGGGCTGTAAATTATTAGAAATAATGGCAGATGGGCTGTATGATGTTTTCCATAGATTTGAGGCTTTCCTAAAAAAGGTTGATGCACAAGCAGTGACTGTTGGTTGTCCATCCAACGGCCATCGTGCTTCTTCAATCTCTGCTCTTCCTGCTCCAGCCACTCAAACAAGCGCCGGCGGGACTGCCTGCTCCCTCTTCCCCGTGGCTGGCTGTGCTACCGCGCAGGCCTCACCGCCCCAGCATACTCCCATCGCTGGCCTAGCCATCCCTCTACTCACCCACACCTGCTGTTATTCTCCAGCGACGACAGACGAACCAGTAAACCCTCGTACAGTCATACTCCCCTCCGTGTGGGAAACAACTGCCGAGTCTCCCTGCCTCCGTGTTGTTCCCTTCCTAGGCCTCGCCGTCGTCCACCGCCCTGGTGCTCTCGGCGCGGCCTAGTCAACGTGGTCAACGACCGACATGCATCTGAAGTGGACTGTACGTGGAGAGGCTGACAGCTGGGTCCACGGCCACACGCAAGGAAATGCCTCCTTATTACATGTAAAATAATGATTCCTACACCTGACATTTGGGACCCACCGAAAGGGCCTCTGTATTTTGCGAATAAAATGTTACCGCCGCTGACAGCTTTGACCCACCAGCTATATCTTCGCACGCAAGGAAGTGCCTCCTTATTACGCACAAAAAATGAATACTCCCCTGCTAGCTGGGACCCAGTATAGTGGCAGGCTGACTTGTGGGCGTACTAAGTTGACGGGGACGGAGGGCTTTGTCAGCTTAGTCAATATGCATGTTCTAGCTCCACTGACCGTACGATGTCCATCCAACGGCCGTAGTGCTTCTTCAACCTCTGGTCTTCTTGCTCCAGCCGCCCAAACCAGCGCCGGTCGTGCCTCGTGCTCCTGCCTCCTGTGGCTGGCTACGATGCGGCGGAGGCCTCACCGCCCCCTACTACTCCCACCGCTGGCCAAGCCATCCCTCTACTCACCCACACCCCCTGTTATTTTGCGGCGACGGCAGCCTCACGCCGCAGCGAACCAGTGAACCCTCATACTCCTCTACACGTGGGCATCCACTGCCGCGTCTTCCCTTGCTCCGCGCCGTCCCCTTCCTAGGCCTCGCCGTCGTCCACCGCCCTGGTGCTCTCGGCACGGCGTGGTCAACGTGGTCAAGGAACGACTTCCATCAGACGTGGACTGTACGTGTAGAGGCTGACAGCTGGGCCCACGGCCGCAGCAAGGAAGTGCCTCCTTATTACGCGCAAAATAAATATTCCTCTACCTGACAGCGGGGACCCACCGGACGGGCCACCGTATTTTGTGAAAAAACGTTTCCCCCTGACTGCTGGGACCCACTAGCTACATCTTCGCATGCAAGGAAGTGCGTCCGGGCAAAAAAAACAATTCACCCCCTTGACTGCTGGGACCCACCAGCTACATCTTCGCACGCAAGGAAGTGCCTGACAGTCGGGACCCACCTGGTCGAAGCGTACATAGTGTTGTCATTCTGGTCGCGAACGTGTACATACATACTGGTCGATGTAGAGGCGTGCACGTGTCGTAGCAGAGGCGCACACGTAGCATGTACACGTTTGTACAACGGCCAGTGTGCAAGAAAGTAAATACGGCCACGTAAGTACATACGGGCGGGGTCTCGAACGCCTACTCACGCGTACGTACAGCCAGGGCTCGTGTACATGGTTGGGTCAGAACGGAGAAACAGCATCGTCGTCGTGTTCATGGGGAGCCAACCGGCTGGGTCAGAATGGAATGCGTCGTCATGTTCATCGGGAGGGCTTGGACGGAACAGCCGATGGAAATGAGGCCTGGCATACTGCAGAACGGAGGAAACGGCCTTGTGTTTGACCGGCCACGTTTGAAACGGGATCCTGTTCATCGAGAGGGGTCTGGCGTACCGCAAAACGGAGGAAATGGACCTCCTACAGTTGAAATGGGGGTCCTGCTGATCGGGAGGGGTGTGACGTACCACAAAACAGAGGAAACAGACTTGTGTTGGAGCGCTACAGTCGAAACGGAGGTCATGTTCATCGGGAGGGGTGTGGCGTACCGCAAAACGGGACTCCACGAGATACTGTTCATCTCCACCGTCGACCCCCTCCAGCCTCCACGGGCTACTGCTCATCCACCGTCGACCTCCTCCAGCCTCCACCTGCGACTGTTCATCCATGGGCTCCTGTTCATCCAGCCTCCACCGCACGCTACTCCACCAGCTACTGTTCAACCAGCCGTCTCCACGGGCTCCTGTTCAACCACCCCTCCACGGGCTACTGTTCATCCAGCCCTCCACCGTCTACTATTCATCCCGCCGTCCACGGGGTGGTCCTGTTCATCCTGACCTCCACGGGGTCCTGTTCATCTAGCCCCAACCGACTCGATCGATCGGGGTCCTGTTCATCCAGAGGCAACACCATGGGGTCCTATTCATCCACCTCCACCGGGAACTATTCATCCAACCCCCCCAGCACGCTCACTGTTCATCTAGAGGTAGCATTGATCGGCTTCAGTTAGCAGCAGTAGCGAAGGAATCGCTCGATCGGGTTCAGTTAACAGCCATCGATCGATCGCTCGGGTTCTTTAACGCGTATCCTGCAGTACAATCGCTCAGGTTCAGTGAGAGCCCAACGCCTCGCTCGGGTTTAGTTAGAGCCCAATGCCTCGCACCCACGTGCATGCGTGTACGAGAGAAACGCGCATCGCTCGGCCCCGACCACCCACGGTAACCGGGAACACCCCGATATTTTCCTCGCCCTCACATCTACCACGGTTTTTTCCGTCATGGACGGCCCAAAGAATGTCATGCAGCTGCGTCTCCGGTTCGCCCAGGACGAAAAGCCCATTTTCTGTCATGATTTTTTGTCATAGAAGTAGGACCCCACCACATCTATGTTGATACCGGGTTTTGTCACAATTATCATCATAGAAGTGTCATAAGTATGACATATTTTTTTTCGTTCGGCCCAAAATGTCATGGATGGGTTTTTTTAGTGGTCATTCCTTCTGGGTGGTGGTGGTGATGGAGGAAGGCCTGCGTTGCCTTGAGGACGAGCCTCACGAGGCTGGTCCCTCTTCGCGCCCTCGCGAGGCTGATCCTGCCAGCGGTCCTCACGAGGCTGGTCGTGCCACTCTTGGCACGGGCCACGGTCGTCCCAGCGTCCGCCATCACGTCCTCCTCCTCGGCCGTAGCCCCGGTCGCTGCGCTCGGGGCATCGACCGAAGCATCCTTCTCGAATGGCTCTGAGCTCTTGACAGTCGCTAGTGTTATGGGTATGCAGGTTGTGGAAGGCGCTGAACGGGCGGCTTCCCTTGGATGACTCAGGCTGGTCTCTGCCACGCTTGGTGTCTGGCTCCGCCACGAGCACGGCTGCTCCTTTGTGCTTCACATCCTTAGCCTTGGTATTCTTCTCCTCTGGGTCCGCAACAGGGAGCTCGAGGAGGGAGAGGCGCCCCTCCTCAGCTCTAGCACACTTGGTCGCGATGTTGAACAGCTCCAGGGTCGTTCACAGCTCTTCATGGATGGCGAGCTCCTCCTTCATCTTGACATCGCGGACACCGTCGGAGAACGCTGAGATGATGGCCTTGTCGGTCACCTTGGGGATTTTGATGTGTGTGCTGTTGAAACGCTGAATGTACTTCTAAAGGGTCTCTCCTGGTTGTTGCTTGATGCGGCACAGGTCACCCGTGACCGGGGGGCGGTCGCGAGTGCCCTGGAAGTCGACGATGAAGCGGTTGCGCATTTCATCCAAGGAGGAAATTGAGCCTGGAGGCAGGTTCAGGAGCCAGGAGCGGGGGCCATCCTTGAGAGCCATGGGAGAGAAGTTCGCCATGACTTTCTCGTCGCCGTTAGCCGTCTCGATGCTCAGCTCGTAGAGCTACAGGAACTCCGCGGGGTCTGGGGTGCCGTCGTAGCGAGGAGGCATATCTGGCTTGAACTTGCGCGACCATGCGATGCTATGCAGCTCGGGGGTGAAGGCGCGGCAGCCGGCCGTGGTCACCGGGGCCCGCCTTGGAGGTGGAGCTTGGCCTTGGCGCCCGCGCGCTGCTACGGCCAGCGGCGCGGGGCCTTGCCACAGCAAACGATCCTGGCACGGCGGAGCGAGGATTAGCGGAGCATTCGCTTGCGTTCGAGGGACTTCTTGACAGCTTCTTTCTTCACGCGCGGGCGTCGGACGCGGTGAGTCGCGCCGTGGAGCCGGGTGCCTTGGCGCTAGGGCACCGTCTTGGGGCAGAGGTGGCGGAGGTGCTTCTTGAGCTGCGTCGCCCGTGGATGGAGGAGGGTGAGGCAGAGAGTGGGATGGCGTAGGGGAAACCCCTACGGCACGGACAATCTCGGTGATGCGGTCAAGCCAGTCCTCGTAGAGGTCGTCGACTGGGCGGTAACGCAGAAGCTTGTGCGCCATGAGGAGCGCGGCCCGTGCGTCCATGGGAATGCGACGAGCATGAGACGACGAACCAGCGGGAGTCAGCGATGGGGTGGCGGTGTGGCCGTCCTGCCGCACCGAGGGGTGCAGCGAGGATGCTTGCTGCTTGTTCCCCGCCGGGCTGGTGGCGGCGTTGGCGGCAGGCGACGGAGAGCGACGGGGTGGCTCGCCGACAGGGGCTGTCTAAGCGATGCGGGTGGCGAGGGCAGCCCGGCGCTCAGCACGGGCGCGACGTGCGTCCGCCATGGAGACGATGGAGCGGGGAGATGCGGAGCGACGGAAGGGAAGCTTCGGCGCACCCCTACCTGGCGCGCCAAATGTCGGATCATGGGTTCCGGCAAAACCCTTAAGGTTCGAACTCCGGGGTGCGCGCGAAGACCTGCCCCCTATCGATCCGCGTCCAAACTTAGCCTAGATCTCACGAACTAACTCGACGAACTCACAACAGAAAGGACACAAGATTTGTACTATTTCGGGCCACCGTTGTGGTGTAATACCCTACTCCAGTGTGGTGGTGGTGGATTGCCTCTTGGGCTGAGGATGAACAGTACAAGGGGAAGAACATCCTCCTCAGGTTGAGGTGTTCTTGTGCTTGGTGCACTTGTGTGGCTGAGGATGATCTTGGATTCTCTATCTCTGCCTATGGTGGTGGCTAGTCCTATTTATAGAGGCCTTAGTCCTCTCCCCAAATATTGAGCGGGAAGGGAGCCAACAACGACCAATTTGAAAGGGGACAACTTGTAGAAGCTATCCTGACAAAATGTGGTCTTTGCCTGCCAAAGGTTCTAGTGGTGACGCCGTCCTGGGCTCCATGGTGACCTCCGTCTTGCCGTCCTTCTGGTCTTGGTCTCGTTGCACCGATATGGAAACCTTTGCTTGATGCCTCGGTACGCCGCGCATGTGCTTGCCCCCTTAGCACCAAAGAGGAAACAAGGACGCTATGCGCGCTGGTGCCCGCCTGGTCTCGATCGTCATGGCTTACATCACCAGAAACCTCGTGAGGTTTGCCCGACCTTGAACTCTCTGCCCCTCATGAGCCAGCCTGGTGAGGCCGCTCCCGAGGAGGTTTCGTGTTGTTCGCCTCATGAGGCTTGGCCCCTCGCGAGGGTCTTGATTCCTTGCTGATGAAGATGGGCCGTACAAGCCTGCGAGCAAAGCCACGCCGTGGGCCGCAGGCAGGCAAGTCTGGGGACCCCCATTCCCAGAACACCGACAGTAGCAACAAACTAAACGATCATCGTGCTAAGATAACGGAATGGGTCAAGTCAATCACACCATTCTATAATGATGTGATCCCGTTAATCAAATGACAACTCATGTCTATGGCTAGGAAACTTAACCTCTTTGATTCAACGAGCTAGTCAAGTAGAGGCATACTAGTGACACTCTGTTTGTCTATGTATTCACACATGTACTAAGTTTCCGGTTAATACAATTCTACCATGTATAATAAACATTTATCATGATATAAGGAAATAAATAATAGCTTTATTATTGCCTCTAGGGCTTATTTCCTTCACCACCATCCATCAAAATGATCATTGTTCTTTTCTTCCTTCTTCCTAATAATGTTAAAATCGCCACCCACCAATAGTGGCAGCCTTTCATCCCCACGGATCCAAACCAGATTCGCCAAGAACTCCGGTTTAAATTCTGCTTGGGCTGCGCCATAAACTGCCACTAAGGCCATCGGAAACCATCCAATTTCGACCTAACCCGGAATTTCACCATATAATCTCCTCGTACTACATTTACAACCTTAAGAGTCTCGCACTTCACTCCCAATAGAATCCCACTGGATCCCCCTCTCGGCAGGAGGCAGTGCCAATCAAAATCAACGCCAGCCATAAGCGAGCCGAGGAAGTGGGACGTGAAGTTGTCTCTACCGGTCTCAAGAAGTGCGAGGAAGTCTAATTTATCTTCGATGGCCGTTTCAGCGAGGAATCTTTTCATAGCCAAGTCTGCGAGACCTCTGCTATTCCAAAAGATCCCTTCCATATTTCATCATGGAATTTTTTCTTGAGTTTCACTCTTGCACTCCTAGGGACTGCCGACGTTGGATAAATCTTCCTCTTCCATGATCGTTTAGGTTTATCTAACACCAACACGTCCTCTCCATGATTTATAGTCTACTGTACCCCCTCAGACAAAGATGGGGGATCACTCGACAGTTCATTCTCTAACCCTTCTTCCTCTTCTTCAGCATCCGAAGACGGCATCATTTCATCACAAAAAGTCTCAAGCGAAGGGACACCCAAGTTATTAATGTCAGCATCCGACATAGGCTTAACCGCTGCTAACGCTCAAATCAATTCTGAAGATCTCTTAGCCTCTAAGTCTAAAATATCATTAACTGATTTAACAATTTATTTTCCATTAGATCCAAGAGATACTCCTATGTCATAGGCTCTACTAATGATCTCATGCTTAGAAAATACAAAATAGAACATTGCTTATTGACCAGCATACCTGTCCCTAAGCTTGGTGGCCCTCATAGCACGACCAAGCTGAAATTCGTCGGAGTCTGGTTGGTCCTGAACCCAGCTACTGACATGCCTGCCCGAGAGCACTGGGTCTAGATGGCCGCCAAACGCGATCACCTCCTCCGTAGTCCATGCCTGCGGTGAGAAGACCTCCCCCTCGAGTCCGTCTGTCTTGACAAGACCAGGCGAAGGGGAGGAAGGCGACCTGGTGCCTCCAGGGCCTCCTCCCATATCTCCCACCACCTACCGACATGCCCCATCTGTCATCAGTGAAGATCGTGTCGGGGAAGACCTTGCGAGTGAGTCGGGGGCCACCTGCCCGTGATCCACCCGCGCCGTAGAACCCTCCAATGGCCCCATCGGGGCCTGAATCGCGAGCACATGCGGAAGCGCTAGAATCCCCTGGGCCTCCTGCCTGGCAGCGTCCGACGGCCCCTCGCCAGCTCTGCTCAGCCCTGGGCTGCGAGCGTAGGCCACCGGCCCGCTACAGACCCTCGCCAGGGTCTGAAGCTCAGGCCCTGGCGTAGGCGCGAGCCTCAGCTGGGCCTCCTGCCCAGCCGTGTCCGTCGGCCCCTCGCCATCCGTCCTCGGACTCAGGATGCGTGCCAAGCACTGCGGGCTCGAAACACCCCTCAACTCCACAGTTGGGGACTCCTCAACGAGAAGGGAGGCTATCGGGACGGGCGGCAACACATGCTCATCTGCATCGCCACTCTCAACCCGATCACCCCACATGCGAGGAGGCGCGGAAGACGGCAGCCCAAAGGACCCAAACCTCAGAGTTTTCACGGGTGTGGACGAAGTCTGTGCTACACCTTTCTCCGGCGCCTGCAGAGTGGATTTTCCAGTTGCCAAATTAGAACCCTCCCGTGATCCACTATCATCGTGCTTCTCCCTATTGCCTGTATCGTCATCCTTATCAGACATGTCAACATCACCCCCTCCCAGGAGTGCCTCCTAAAATATCTCATCATCCTCTAACTCAATATCCAATTTGTAGACCATGCCGTTATGCGTCCACCTGACCACATCCGGTATATGCTCAATAGCTAGAACGCTGACAAGTAACCTGGCCACCCCGTGAGCCCGGGTAAACTGCATATCAACACGCTCAGTCTTCCCAATCAGTGACCCCAGACTACAAACTACCCTGGCATCATTGAGAGGCTTAGAAGGTGCCCCTGAAAATCATACCCAGACCTGAGATAAAGGAGTGCCTTTTGGTTTTGTTTGCTTCCAAGCATCAAACTCAAGAAAACACTCTGTACCTGGCACACGCGCGATGCCAATCTTAAGGAGCTTCTTCGGCTCTTCCGCTGACGGAAAATCAACCTTATATAGATTATCATCCAGCCGAATAAGCTCCCAAAGAGAGTTCCCGGGAGCCAGCTCATTCAGCCTCTATATGATCCTCGCCTCAGATAGGTATCCCTTTGTAACTTTGACCACTCATGTAGTCAAGTTCTGCGGTGTGTCTGGGATAACAGAAAGAGTAGGTGACACAAAAAACATCAAGTCCACAAAGCAAACCCCATACATGGTCACCGTCGTTAACGGTGCAGCAACACCGGACACTCACCCGATTCATGTGCAGGTTTGAGACAATTATCACAAAGCTCCGTATTGCATTCTGTAATAAAATGCCCTTGCTCACTGCAACGATAGCACAACATCTTCTCTTTCTTGCGCGCCCACTTAGCGGCCCTCTCACAATCAGACTTGTCAGAAAGTTTGTCAGAAACATGCTCACGACCTTTAGCCCCATCCTGCATGGCCACCGGAACCTTGGTTGAAGCCAGAGCGGTGACCACTGCCATGGCCTCGCACGATAAGTCCGTGGGATGCACCAACTCTGCCGTCTTCGACGACTAGCCTACAATGAAGGAAATATGCCCTAGAGGCAATAATAAAGTTGTTATTTACATTTCCTTATATCATGATAAATGTTTATTATTCATGCTAGAATTGTATTAACTGGAAACTTAGTACATGTGTGAATACATAGACAAACAAAGTGTCCCAAGTATGCCTCTACTTGACTAGCTCGTTAATCAAAGATGGTTAAGTTTCCTAGCCATAGACATGTGTTGTCATTTGATGAATGGGATCACATCATTAGAGAATGATGTGATGGACAAGACCCATCCGTTAGCTTAGCACTATGATTGTTTAGTTTATTGTTGTTCCTTTCATCATGACTTATACATGTTCCTCTGACTATGAGATTATGCAACTCCCGAATACCAGAGGAACACCTTGTGTGCTATCAAAAGTCACAACGTAACTGGGTGATTATAAATATGCTCTATAGGTGTCTTTGATGGTGTTTGTTGAGTTGGCATAGATCGAGATTAGGATTTGTCACTCCGATTGTCGGAGAGGTATCTCTGGGCCCTCAACATCACTATAAGCCTTGCAAGCAATGTGACTAATGAGTTAGTTATGGGATGATGCATTACGGAATGAGTAAAGAGACTTGCCAGTAACGAGATTGAACTAGGTATGATGATACCGGCGATCGAATCTCGGGCAAGTAACATACTGATGACAAAGGGAACAACGTATGTTGGTATGCGGTTTGACCGATAAAGATATTCGTAGAATATGTAGGAACCAATATGAGCCTCCATATTTCGCTATTGGCTATTGATCGGAAGTAGTCTCTATCATGTCTACATAGTTCTCGAACCCGTAGGGTCCGCACGCTTAATGTTCGATGACGATCGGTATTATGAGTTTATGTGTTTTGATGTACCGAAGGTAGTTCGGAGTCCCGGATGTGATCAAGGACATGATGAGGAGTCTCAAAATGGTTGAGACATAAAGATTGATATATTGGAAGGCTATGTTTGGACACCAGAATGGTTCCGTATGAGTTCGGGCATTTTCCGGAGTACCAGGAGGTTACCGGAACCCCCCGGGGAGTCAATGGGACTTAATGGGCCCTAGTGGAGAAAGAGGGCATCAGACAAGTGGTGGGACGCGCCCCCTAGGCCCAAACCGAATTGGTTTAGGGTTTTGGGGGCGTCCCCCCTTTCCTTCTCCTCTCCCCTCCTTCGTCCTTCTCCTAGTAGGAATAGGAAAGGGACAGGGGGCAAACCTACTTGGAGTAGGATTATCCCCCCCTTGGGCGCGCCTACTCCTAGGCCGGCCCTCTCCTCCTCCCCCCATTATATATGGTGGAGGGGGGCACCCCATAGACACACAAGTTGATTGTTTAGCCATGTGCGGTGCCCCCTCCACAGAATTCCACCTCGGTCATATCGTTGTAGTGCTTAGGCGAAGCCCTGTGTCGGTAACTTCATCATCACCGTCATCACTCCATCGTGCTGACGAAACTCTCCCTTGGCCTCAAATGGATCAAGAGTATGAGGGACGTCACCGAGCTGAACGTGTGCAGATCGCGGAGGTGCCGTGCGTCCCGGTACTTGATCGGTTGGATCGCGAAGACGTTTGACTACATGAACCGCGTTTCATAACGCTTCCGCTTTCGGTCTACGAGGGTACATAGACATACTCTCCCCCTCTCGTTGCTATGCAACTCCTAGATAGATCTTGCGCGATCGTAGGAATTTTTTTGAAATACAGCATTCCCCAATAGAGGCATCAGAGCCAGGTCTATGCGTAGATGTTATATACACGAGTAGAACACAAAGGAGTTGTGGGCGTGGGTATATAAATATTGCTTGCCGTCACTAGTTGTTTCTTGATTCAACGGTATTGTTGGATGAAGCGGCCCGGACCAACATTACATGACCGCGTTCACGAGACTGGTTCTACCGACGTGCTTTACACACAGGTGGTTGGCGGGTCTCTGTTTCTCCAACTTTAGTTGAATCGGATTCAATGAACAGGGTTCTTTCTGAAGATCAAAAAGCAATCACTATACCACGTTGTTGTTTTTATGCGTAGGTAAGAACGGTTCTTGCTAGAAGCCCGTAGCAGCCACGTAAAACTTGCAACAACAAAGTAGAGGACGTCTAACTTATTTTTGCAGGGTATGTTGTGATGTGATATGGTCAAGACGTGATGAGATATAAATTGTTGTATGAGATGATCATGTTTTGTTAAAGTTATCGGCAACTAGCAGGAGCCTTATGGTTGTCTATTTATTGCATAAGATGCAAGAGCCATACAATTGCTTTACTTTACCGCTATGCGATAGCAATAGTTGCAAAAGCAATAATCAGCGAGCCGACCATGTGATGACACGTTAATAGAGATCAATATGATGGAGATCATGGTGTCATGCCGGTGATGATGGAGATCATGATGGAGATGGAGATCAAAGGCACAAGATGATGATGGCCATATCATGTCACATATTTTGATTGCATGTGATGTTTATCTTTTATGCATCTTATTTTTCTTAGTATGACGGTAGCATTATGAGATGACCCCTCACTAAAATTTCAAGGTATAAGCGTTCTCCCTGAGTATGCACCATTGCGAGAGTTCTTCCTGCTGAGACACCACGTGATGATCGGGTGTGATAAGCTCTACGTTCACATACAATAGGTGCAATCCAGTTTTGCACATGCAGAATACTCGGGTTAAACTTGACGAGCCTAGCATATGTAGATATGGCCTCAGAACACTAAGACCGAAAGGTTAAACATGAATCATATCGTAGATATGATCAACATAGTGATGTTCACATTGAAAACTACTCCATCTCACGTGATGATCGGACATGGTTTAGTTGATATGGATCACGTGATCACTTAGATTATTAGAGGGATGTCTAGCTAAGTGGGAGTTCGTAAGTAATATGATTAATTGAACATAAATTTATCATGAACTTAGTCTTGATAGTATTTGCATATCTATGTTGTAGATAAATTGCTCGCGTATAGCTTCCTCATTTTATTTATGATATGTTCCTAGATAAAACTATGTTGAAATATGTTAGTACCAATGATGCAGACTAGCTCTGTGATCCGAGGATTATCCTCATTGCTGCATAGAAGAATTATGTCCTTGATGCACCGCTAGGTGACGGACCTATTGCAGGAGCAGATGCAGACGTTATGAACTTTTGGCAAGCTCGGTATGATGACTACTTGATAGTTTAGTGCGCCATGCTTTACGGCTTAGAACCGGGAATTCAAAATCATTTTGAACACCACAGAGCATATAAGATGTTCCAAGAGCTGAAATTGGTATTTCAGACTCATGCCCGAGTCGAGAGGTATGAGACCTATGACAAGTACTTAGCCTACAAGATGGAGGAGAATAGCTCAGCTAGTGAGCATGTGCTCAGAATGCTGAGTACTACAATCACTTGAATCAAGTGGGAGTTAATCTTCCAGATAAGATAGTGATTGACAGAGTTCTCTAGTCACTATCACCAAGTTACTAGAACTTCGTGATGAACTATAATATGCAAGGGATAACGAAAATGATTCCCAAGCTCTTCGCAATGCTGAAATTGGCGAAGGTAGAAATCAAGAAAAAGCATCAAGTGCTGATGGTTGACAAGACCACTAGTTACATATAAAAGGGAAAGGGAAATAAAGGGAACTTCAAGAAGAATGACAAGCAAGTTGCCACTCCCGTGAAGAAGCCCAAAGCTAGACCTAAGCCTAAAACTGAGTGCTTCTACTGCAAAGGGAATGGTCACTGGAAGCGGAACTACCCCAAATACTTGGCGGATAAGAAGGATAGCAATGTGAACAAAAGTATATTTGATATACATGTTATTGATGTGTACTTTACTAGTGTTCATAGTAACACCAGGGTATTTGATACCGGTTCAGTTGCTAAGATTAGTAACTCGAAACAGGAGTTGCAAAATAAACAGAGGCTAGTTAAGGGCGAGGTGATGATGTGAGTTGGAAGTGATTCCAAGGTTGATAAGATCACCATCACACACTCAGTTTACCTTCGGGATTAGTGTTGAACGTAAAATAAATATTATTTGGTGTTTGCGTTGAGCATAAATATGATTGGATCATATTTATTGCAATACGGTTATTCATTTAAGTCAAAGAATAATTGTTGTTCTATTTACATGAATATAACCTTCTATGGTCATACACTCAATATAAATGGTTTATTGAATCTCGATCATAGTGATACACATATTCATAATATTGAAGCCAAAAGATGCAAAGTTAATAATGATGGTTTAACTTATATGTGGCACTGCCGTTTAGGTCATATTGGTGTAAAGCGCATGAAGAAACTCCATGCTAATGGACTTTTGGAATCACTTGATTATGAATCACTTAATGCTTGCGAACCATGCCTCATGGGCAAGATGACTAAGACTTCGTTCTTCGGAACAATGGAGTGAGCAACAGACTTGTTGGAAATAATACATATTGATGTGTGCGGTCCAATGAGTGTTGAGGCTCGGGGCGGGTATCGTTATTTTCTGACCTTCACAGATGATTTGAGTAGATATGGGTATATCTACTTAATGAAACACAAGTCTGAAACGTTTGAAAAGTTCAAAGAATTTTAGAGTTAAGTGGAGAATCATCGTAACAAGAAAATAAAGTTTCTACGATCTGATTGTGGAGACGAAATATTTGAGTTACGAGTTTGGCCTTCAGTTGAAACAATGTCGAATAGTTTCACAACTCACGCCACCTGGAACACCACATCGTAATGGTGTGTCCGAATGTCATAACCGTACTTTATTAGATATGGTGTGATCTATGATGTCTCTTACCGATTTATCACTATCGTTTTGGGGTTATGCATTGGAGATAGCTGCATTCATGTTAAATAGGGCACCGTCTAAAAACCCGTTGAGATGACACCGTATGAACTGTGGTTTAGCAAGAAACCTAAGCTGTCATTTCTTAAAGTTTGGGGTTGTGATGCTTATGTGAAAAAGTTTCAGCCTGATAAGCTCAAACCCAAATCAGAGAAGTGCGTCTTCATAGGATACCCAAAAGAAATTGTTGGGTACACCTTCTATCACAGATCCAAAGGCAAGATCTTTGTTGCTAAAAATGGATCCTTTCTAGAGAAGGAGTTTCTCTCGAAAGAAGTGAGTGGGAGGAAAGTAGAACTTGATGAGGTAATTGTACCTTCTCTCGAATTGGAAAGTAGCTCATCACTGAAATCAGTTCCAGTGATGCCTACACCAATTAGTGAGGATGTTAATGATGATGATCATGAAACTTTAGATCAAGTTACTACCGATCCTCGTAGGTCAACCAGAGTACATTCCGCACCAGAGTGGTACGGTAATCCTGTTCTGGAAGTCATATTACTTGACCATGATGAACCTACGAACTATGAGGAAGCAATGATGAGCCCAGATTCCGTGAAATGGCTTAAGGCCATGAAATCTGAGATGGGATCCATGTATGAGAACAAAGTATGGACTTTGATTGACTTGCCCGAAGACGGACGCTAATAGTAGTGTTACTATCTACAAAGCTCTAATTGTCGCAAAAGGTTTTTGACAAGTTCAAGGTGTTGACTATGATGAGATTTTCTCACTCATATCGATGCTTAAAAGTCTGTCGGAATCATGTTAGCAGTTGCCACATTTTATGAAATCTGGAAAATGGATATCAAAACTAAATTCCTTAATGGATTTATTAAAGAATAGTTGTAGATGATGCAACCAGAATGTTTTGTCAATCCTAAAGGTGCTAACGAAGTGTGCAAGCTCCAACAATCCATCTATGGACTAGTGCAAGCATCTCGGAGTTGGAATATACACTTTGATGAGTTGATCAAAGCATATAGTTTTATACAGACTTTTGGAGAAGCCTATATTTACAAGAAAATGAGTGGGAGCTCTGTAGCATTTCTGATAGTATATATGGATGACATATTGTTGATCGGAAATGATACTGAATTTCTGGATAGCATAAAAGGATACTTGAATAAGAATTTTCAATGAAAGACCTTGGTGAAGATAATGGTCGAGACATAAAGATCGATATATTGGAAGATGGTTAAGTTTCCTTATATCATGATAAATGTTTATTATTCATGCTAGAATTGTATTAACCGGAAACTTAGTACATGTGTGAATAGATAGACAAACAAAGTGTCCCTAGTATGCCTCTACTTGACTTGCTCGTTAATCAAAGATGGTTAGGTTTCCTAGCCATAGACATGTGTTGTCATTTGATGAACAGGATCACATCATTAGAGAATGATGTGATGGACAAGACCCATCCGTTATCTTAGCACTATGATCGTTTAGTTTATTGCTATTGCTTTCATCATGACTTATACATGTTCCTCTGACTATGAGATTGTGCAACTCCCGAATACCGGAGGAACACTTTGTGTGCTATCAAACGTCACAACATAACTAGGTGATTATAAAGATGCTCTATAGGTGTCTCCGATGGTGTTTGTTGAGTTGGCATAGATCGAGATTAGGATTCGTCACTTCGATTGTCGGAAGGTATGTTTGGGCCCTCTCGGTAATGCACATCACTATAAGCCTGGCAAGCAATGTGACTAATGAGTTAGTTAGGGGATGATGCATTATGGAATGAGTAAAGAGACTTGCCAGTAACGAGATTTAACTAGGTATGATGATACGAATGATCGAATCACGGACAAGTAACATACCGATGACAAAGGGAACAACGTATGTTGTTATGTGGTTTGACTGATAAAGATCTTCGTAGAATATGTAGGAACCAATATGAGCATCCAGGTTCTGCTATTGGTTATTGAATGGAAGTGAGTCTCGGTCATGTCTACATAGTTCTCAAACCCATAGGGTCCGCACGCTTAACGTTCGATGACGATCGGTATTATGAGTTTATGTGTTTTGATGTACCGAAGGTAGTTCAGAGTCCCGAATGTGATCACGGACATGAAGAGGAGTCTCGAAATGGCCGAGACATAAAGATCGATATATTGGAAGGCTATGTTTGGACACCGGAATGGTTCCGGATGAGTTCGGGCATTTTCCGGAGTACCGGGAGGTTACCGGAACCCCCCCCGAGAGTCAATGGGCCTTAATGGGCCCTAGTGGAGAAAGAGGGCAGCAGGCAAGTGGTGGGCGCGTCCCCTAGGCCCAAACCGAATTGGTTTAGGGTTTGGGGGGCCGGCCCCTGATAACCCAGAAGTATAGGGGATCAATTGTAGCCTCTTTCGATAAGTAAGAGTGTCAAACCCAACGAGGAGCTAAAGGTAGAACAAATATTCCCTCAAGTTCTATCGACCACCAATACAACTCTACGCACACTTAACATTTGCTTAACCTAGAACAAGTATGAAACTAAAGTAATTTGGAGGTGTTGTAGGCTAGGTTTGCAATATAATAAAGAGCATGTAAATAAAAGCTAGGGGCTGTTTAGATAAAGACATGACTAAATTAGTTTTAGTAGAGAGCTTTTTGTCACGAGAAAGTTATTAGTCCCTAGGCAATCGATAGCTAGACCGGTAATCACTATTGCAATTTTATTTTAGGGAGAGGCATAAGCTAACATACTTTCTCTTCTTGGATCATATGCACTTATGATTGGAACTCTAGCAAGCATCCGCAACTACTAAAGATCATTGAGGTAAAACCCAACCATAGCATTATAAGGCATCAAGTCCTCTTTACTCCCATACGCAAAAAACCTACTTACTCGGGTTTTTGCTTTTGTTGCAACGCCCCCGATACAACTTTCCATATTTGTACTCCGACTCTTGCCTTTTCCGGAGATGTGATATGATTTTCCCTTCGTGGTTGGGTTTTGTTTTCGTTTTGCCTATTGTTCATGTCATGCATTTCATATCATGTCATCATGTGCATCACATTTGCATTCGTGTTCGTTTCATGCTTCCGAGCATTTTCCCCTTTTCCATCTTGCAATCCGACACTCCCTCATGCACCCGACGCACCCCTCTTGTCTCTTTTCGTGAGCGGGTGTCGAACGTTCTTGGAATGGACCGAGATTTTCCAAGTGGCCTTGGTACACCACCGGTAGACCGCCTGTCAAATTTCGTGCCATTTGGAGTTCATTTGATGCTCCAATGGTTAACCGAGTAACCGCAAAAGCCTCTCGTGTGTTGCAGCCCAACACCCCTCCAAAACGACCCAATAACCCATCCAAACCTCTCCCATGTCCTCCGCCATCGGATCACGATCGCGTGGTCGAAAACTACACTCCATTTGGACACTCCTACCTCCTTCCATCTATAAATATGTGCCCCTCTCGGATTTTTCACGCAGTCTAACCCTAGCTCCACCCTCCACCACTGCCGGACACGTCCGGGCTGAGCCGGACATGTCCACCGCCGCCGCCACGCCGCTCCGACCAATGAGGGGTCGCCACGTCAGCGCCACCGCCTCCCCCTTCCACTCCTGCGCCGCCACGTCGCCTCCCCACCGCGTCTCTCTCTCCTCCACCGCGCTGCGGCCCACCGGGGCCCGAGGCCGGCCTGCCCTGGGCCGATCTAGGCCGAGCCGCGCGCCGTGCGCCGCGCATCCAGCGCCGCGCCGCCCGAGCTCCCCGCCGCATCGCCAGAACCCACCGTCGCCGCCTCCTTCGCGCCACCGTGCCGCTCGCTGCCAGTGACCTCCTCCGTCGTCCACGCCGCCTCGCCACTGCCGCGCCTGCACGCCGCCGCCCACGCTCCGCCGCACGCGCGCCGCCTCCTCTACCGTGCGCCGCCCGCACCCCGCTGCCCGTTCGCCGGCGCCGCCTCGCTTCCGCCACCACCTAGCCGGCACGGCGCATCTTGCCGCATCACTCGACGTCGCCCGAGCCGCTGCACTCCGTCACCACCGACGCGTTCCCTTGCCGGCGCGCCGCACCTCGCCGTCCGCGCGTCGCTGCCCTCCTCTGCCAGATCCCGCACCACCGCACTTCCCAGTCGTCGCCGGAGCTCGCCGGAGTTCTTCTCCGGTCGGATCCGGAGAAGATGGACGAGATCCACCCATCCCTGCATCCAAACACCTTGTTGCGTCCCGGATCTCCTCGTCCCGCACGTCCTTGTCCCGTTGACCTTCCGGAGTGGTATAATTTCTACTAAGTCCTTTATCTGTGATATTTTCAGGCCATGTTCATTGCATCATAACTCCGTGACCATAGCTCTGTTTCATGCGCATGATATATCAAAATATTCATTGTGAGATGCTCTTCATTTCATTCCATTGTGGCATGATTGTTTGAGTCCATCTTGATGCCCAAATCACTGATGAAAGAGTGCTATAAAATGTTTGCTCCTGTTACTTAGTAGATTATGTTGATTTGTCATTTTTGTCAGTTTTGTTGTGTGCTGCATATGGGCATGAGCTCTACATGTGATTTGATCTATGCCATGCCATGTTTACAGGGGTTCTTGCTATGTATTTTTGTGATCTATGTGGTGACTAGCACAAGCATGCAAAATAGCCTTCGTGATATTGTTGATTTCAGGGACTTAGAATTTTACTAAGTCCTTTCCTGTTGTTATTTTGATGCCATGTATACATGATGCTACAGTGAGATACATGCTTGTTTTGAGTTGCTTCAGTAAGGATGATTTGGACTTATGGTTGTGATCTATCCATCCATGTCCCTGCTTGTAATTATGGAGTGCCCTAGAATGTCTTAATCTTGCTCTACTTTTGCTATAAAATGTTCCTGGCAGATTGTTTACATGTTAATAAATTTTGCCATGGTTGTTGTAGTTGATCCATGCATGCTATGAACTTGATGTTGCCATGTTTAGATTCATGAACATGTCTTCTTGCTGGTAGTATGCTTATCTCATCATGAAATGACTTGTGGTGAGTGTTTCGAGCTCTCAAAGATGCCTTCATAATTCTGTTTATGCCATGCTCTGTTTTCTGCTAAGTCTAAAACTGTTAATAAAACTTGCGATGTTTACATGGGTGCCATCATATTTTCTTTGCCTTTTTGGCTCATGATCAGTAAGGGACTTTTGTTATATGCTTTGAGTAGATTCATGCCATGCCTTTGTTTGCTATGACCTATTCCTGTAGCATGTTGTTTGCTTGCTCTAAACTTGGCTTCTTGATGTTATTTCTGGCATGTTAGTATTTTCAATAAGTCTGTGAAGCTGATATCGTTTGCACTATTGCCATGCTTGTTCGAACCTGCTCTTGTCTGATTTAGCCGTGGCTCAGTGTTCATCTTTTGTCAAGCATCTTGAGTAGATCACTGCCATGTGCTTTGTTGCTATGTTGGGGTGCAGTAGCTTAGTTTATTGTTGCATTCTATATGGCATCGTGCTGTTAATCGAAGAATTATGCCATTCTTGTTTGGCTTGCCATTTGCAAACCGTGCATCCGATTCCGGTGATCTTTATATCGATTTCGACCGAAATCATCTCATCTTTCCAGCGGCACACTTGGTTTGCCAAGTTGATGACTTGTTCATTATTTTCCTTCCGGAGCACGCATATGCATCGCATATCACACCTCCCATTTCATGCCATGTTTTGCATCATGTTGCTTGTGCATTGCACCGTGTTTGATTGTTGGTCCTTTGCTTGTGTTCTTGCTTTGGGTAGATCCGAGAGACGAGTATGTGATCGAGGAACCTGTCAAGTACGCTATCGAGGATCAAGCTTTCGTCAACTCTGAGAACTTTGCAGGCAAGATGACCATACCCTCGAAATCACTTCTCTATGTGCTTGCTAGTTGCTCGCTCTGTTGCTATGCCGTGATACCTACCACTTGCTTTATCATGCCTCCCATATTTCCATGTCAAGCCTCTAACCCACCTGTCCTAGCAAACCGTTGTTTGCCTATGTTACCGCCTTGCTCAGCCCCTCTTATAGCGTTGCTAGTTGCAGGTGAAGATGAAGTTTGTTGCTTGTTGGAAAATGGATATTGTTGGGATATCAATAGTATATCTTGTTTACTTTAATGAATCTATATACTTGGTAAAGGGTGGAAGGCTTAGCCTTATGCCTGGTGTTTTGTTCCACTCTTGCCGCCCTAGTTTTCGTCATACCGGTGTTATGTTCCTTGATTTTGCATTCCTTACGCGGTTGGGAGTTATGGGAACCCCTTGACAATTCGCTTTGAATAAAACTCCTACAGCAAGGCCCAACCTTGGTTTTACATTTTCCTAACAACCTATCACCTACCCTTGGGTTCTACAGACTCAAGGGTCATCTTTATTTTAACCCCCCTGGGCCAGTGCTTGTCTAAGTGTTGTCCGATCCTGTTAGCCGCCGGTGGCCACCAGGGGCAACTCTGGGTTGGCCTACCGGAATCTTGGACAATCCGGTTTTGCCCTGAGAACGAGATATGTGCAGCTCCTATCGGGATGTCGGCGCATCGGGCGGTCTTGCTGGTCTTGTTTTACCATTGTCGAAATGTCTTGTAACTGGGAATTTCGAGACTAATCGGGTATTCCTGGGAGAAGGAATATCCTTCTTTGACCGTGAGAGCTTGTGATGAGCTAAGTTGGGACACCCCTACAGGGTTTTGAACTATCGGAAGCCGTGCCCGCAGTTATGGGCAGATGGGAATTTGTTAATGTCCGGTTGTAGAGAACTTGACACTTGACTTAATTAAAACGAATCAGCCGCGTGTGTAGCCGTGATGGTCTCTTCTCGGCGGAGTCCGGGAAGTGAACACGGTTCTTGTGTTATGCTTGAACGTAAGTAGTTTCAGGATCACTTCTAGTTCACGACCGTTGCATTGCTTCTCTTCTTGCTCTTAATTGCGTATGTTAGCCACCATATATGCTAGTGCTTGCTGCAGCTCCACCCTACTACCTTTCCTACCCATAAGCTTAAATTGTCTTGATCGCGAGGGTGTGAGATTGCTGAGTCCCCGTGACTCACATATACTTCCAAACAGTTGCAGGTGACGCAATCGAGCTCAAGTGAGAGCTCGATGAAGATTGTGTTCATTCTATTGTTTATTTTCCAGATGATCAGTAGAGGAGCCCAGTTGGGGCAATCGGGGATCTAGCATTTGGGGTTGTCTTTCTTTATTTTGGTTCCGTAGTCGGACCTTGATTGTATTCTGGATGATGTATGATATATTTATGTATTTGTGTGAAGTGGGGATTGTAAGCCGACTCTTTATCCCTTCGTTATTCAGTACATGGGATGTGTAAAGATTGCCCCTCTTGCGACATGCCTACCATGCGGCTATGCCTCTAAGTCGTGCCCCGACACGTGGGAGATATAGCCACATTGTGGGTGTTACATCTGTCACTCATGCCACCCACCATAAGAAAATCGTGAACATATTACAAACCCTACATCGGGGATCCCTCACGCTTGCACGACACGGAGAGCACCATAGGACAACACCAATAATAAAACATGCAACTCAAACCAATCACGATCATTAATTAAACCATAGGACAAAACAGATCTACTCAAACATCATAGGATAGCCATACATCATTAGGAAATAATATATAGCATTGAGCACCATGTTTAAGTAGAGATTACATCGGGTAAAAGAGGGGTTACACTACTGCATAGAGGGGGGAAGAGTTGGTGATGACGGTGGTGAATTTGTTGGTGTAGATCGTTGTCAGGATGATGGCCCCGGCGGCGTTCTGGTGCCATCGGGAGAGAGGGGGAGAGAGCCCCCCTTCTTCTTCTTCTTCTTCTTCTTACTTGACCTTCCCGCTAGATGGGAGAAGGGTTTACCCTCTGGTTCATGGCCTCATGGCATGGGAGGGGCGAGAGCCCCTCCGAGATTGGATCTGTCTCTCTGTGTTTCTGCGTTCTCAGATTCTGCCCTTTCACCGTTTCTTATATTTCCGGAGATCCGTAACTCTGATTGGATTGAAATTCGAACATGATTTTTATCCGGATATTAGCTTTCTTGCGGCGAAAGAAGGGCAACAACCGCCTTACGGGGTGTCCCCGAGGTTCAGGGGCCCGCCTGCCCCCCTGGGGCACGCCCCTGCCTCGTGGGCCCCTCGAGCATCGTCTCGCGTTGATTTCACTTCCCAAAATTCACATATATTCCAAAAAAATCTCCGTCAGTTTTTATCCCGTTTGGACTCCGTTTGATATGGATTTTCTGCGAAACAAAAATGCAATAAACAGGAACTGGCACTGGGCACTGGATCAATATGTTAGTCCCAAAAAATAGTATAAAAAGTTGCCAAAAGTATATGAAAGTTGTATAATATTGGCATTGAACAATAAAAATTATAGATACGACAGAGACGTATCAGCATCCCCAAGCTTAATTCCTGCTCGTCCTCGAGTAGGTAAATGATAAAAAAGATAATTTTTGATGTGGAATGCTACCTAGAATAAACTTGATCATGTAATCTAATCATGGCATGACTATTAAGACACGAGTGATTCAAAGCAATAGTCTATCATTTGACATTAAGACAATAATACTTCAAGCATACTAATAAAGCAATCATGTCTTTTCAAAATAACATGGCCAAAGAAAGTTATCCCTACAAAATCATATGGTCTGGCTATGCTCCATCTTCACCACACAAAATATTCAAATCATGCACAACCCCGATGACAAGCCAAGCAATTGTTTCATACTTTTGATGTTATCAAACCTTTTCAACTTTCACGCAATACATGAGCGTGAGCCATGGACATAGCATTATAGGTGGAATAGAATATGATGGTGGAGGTTGTGGGGAGAAGACAAAAAGGAAGAAAGTCTCACATCGACGCAGCTAATCAATGGGCTATGGAGATGCCCATCAGTTGATGTCAATGCGAGGAGTAGGGATTGCCATGCAACGGATGCACCGAGAGCTATAAGTGTATGAAAGCTCAAACTAAAACTAAGTGGGTGTGTATCCAACTTGCTTGCGTATGAAGACCTTGGGCATTTGAGGAAGCCCACCTTCGGAATATACAAGCCAAGTTCTATAATGAAAAATTCCCACTAGTATATGAAAGTGATAACTCAAGAGACTCTCTATATGAAGAACATTGTGCTACTCTGAAGCACAAGTGTGGTAAAAGGATAGTAACATTGTGCCTTCTCTCTTTTCTCTCATTTTTTAAATTTTTTTCTCTCGTCTTTTTTTTGATGGGCTTCTTTGGCCTCTTTTTTTTATTTGGGCTTCTTTGGCCTCTTTTATTTTGATAACCTCACCTGGGACAATGTTCTAATAATGATGACCATCACACTTTTATTTACTTACAACTCAATACTAGAACAAAGATATGACTCTATATGAATGCCTCCGGCGGTGTACCGGGATGTGCAATGATCTAGTGTAGTAAAGATATCAAAAAATGGACAAGCCATGAAAATATCATGCTAGCTATCTTACGATCATGCAAAGCAATATAACAATGAATGCTCAAGTCATGTATATGATGATGATGGAAGTTGCATGGCAATATATCTCGGAATGGCTATGGAAATGCCATGATTGTTGGGGAACACATTAATTTCAAAAAAATCCTACGCACACGCAAATAGCAATGAGAGGGGAGAGTGTCATCCACGTACCCTCATAGATCGTAAGCGGAAGCGTTATGAAAATGCGGTTGATGTAGTCGTACGTCTTCACGATCGACCGATCCTAGTACCGAACGTACGGCACCTCCGCGATCTGCACACGTTCAGCTCGGTGACGTCCCCCGAACTCACGATCCAGTAGAGCTTCGAGGGAGAGTTCCATCAGCACGACGGCGTGATGACGGTCTTGTTGAAGCCACCGACGTAGGGCTTCGCATAAGCACCACTATGATATGACCGAGGTGGATTATGGTGGAGGGGGGCACCGCACAAGGCTAAAATATCAATGATCAACTTGTGTCTCTGGGGTGTCCCCTCCCCCGTATATAAAGGAGTGGAGGAGGGCACTACAAAAAAAGACACTTCCGTGACATTTTGGACCGAACGAATTTTTTTTCTGTCATACTTATGAAACTTCTATGACGATAATTGTGACAAAACCCGGTATCATCATAGATGTGGTGGCTCCTACTTCTATGACAAAAAATCATGATAGAAAATGGGTTTTCGTCCTGGGCGGGCTGGAGATGCAGCTGCATGACATTCTTTGGGCCGTCCATGACGGAAAAAACCGTGGTAGAAGCGAGGGTGAGGAAAATATCAGGGTGTTCCCAGTTACGGTGGGTGGTCGGGGCCGAGCGATGCATGTAGGTTTGCGCGTTTCTCTCATACACGCACGCGCATGTGTGCGAGGCGTTGGGCTCTAACTGAACCTGAGCGAGGCATTCGCCTACTGAACCCGAGTGATTGCACTGCAGGCTACGCGTTACTGAACCCGAGCGATCGATCGATGGCTGTTAACTGAACCCGATCGAGCGATTCCTTCGCTACTGCTGCTAACTGAAGCCGATCGATGCTACCTCTGGATGAATAGTGAGTGTTGCTGGGGGGGTTTGGATGAACAGTTCCCGGTGAGGGTGGATGAACAGGACCCTGTGGTGTTGCCTCTGGATGAACAGGACCCCAATCGATCGAGCCGGTTGGGGCTGGATGAAGAGGACCCCGTGGAGGGCTGGATGAACAGGACCACCCCGTGGAGGGCTGGATGAATAGTAGACGGTGGAGGGCTAGATGAACAGTAGCCCGTGGAGGGGTGGTTGAATAGGAGCCTATGGAGAGGGCTGGTTGAACAGTAGCTGGTGGAGTAGCGCGCGGTGGAGGCTGGATGAACAGGAGTCTGTGGATGAACAGTTGCTGGTGGAGGCAGGAGGAGGTCGACGGTGGATGAACAGTAGCCCGTGGAGGCTGGAGGGGGTCGACGTTGGAGATGAACAGTATCCCGTGGAGTCCCGTTTTGCGGTACGCCACACCCCTCCCGATGAATAGGACCCCCATTTCGACCGTAGCGCTCCAACACAAGTCCGTTTCCTCCGTTTTGCGGTACGCCATACCCCTCCCGATCAACAAGACTCCATTTCGACTGTAGGAGGTTTGTTTCCTCCATTTTGCGGTACCCCCGACCCCTCCCGATGAACAGGATTCCGTTTTGAACGTGGCCGGTTGAACACAAGGCCGTTTCCTCCGTTCTGCGGTACGCCGGGCCTCGTTTCCATCGGCTGTTCCGTCCAAGCCCTCGCGATGAGCACGATGATGCATTCCGTTCCGAGCCAGCCGGTTGGCTCCCCATGAACACGACGACGACGCAGTTTCTCCGTTCCGACCCAGCCATGTACACGAGCCCTGGCCGTACGTATGCACGAGTAGGCGTTCGAGACCCCGCCCGTATGTACGTACGTGGCCGTATTTTATTTCTTGCACACTGGCCGCTGTACGTACGTGTACATGCTACGTGCATGCCTCTACTACGACATGTGCGTGCCTCTACATCGACAAGTATATACGTACACGTTCGCGACTAGAATGAAAACGCTACGTACGCTTCGACCAGGTGGGTCCCGACTGAGAGACACTTCCTTGCGTGCGAAGATGTAGCTGCTGGGTCCCAGCAGTCAGGGGGCGAATCATTTTTTTGCCTAGACGCACTTCCTTGCGTGCGAAGATGTAGCTGGTGGGTCCTAGCAGTCAGGGGGAAATGTTTTTTTCACGAAATACGGTGGCCCCTCCGGTGGGTCCCCGCTGTCAGGTGGAGGAATAATTATTTTTTGCATTATAAGGAGGCACTTCCTTGCTACGGCCGTGGACCTAGTTGTCAGCCTCTCCACGTACAGTCCATGTCCGATGGAAGCCGTTCCTTGACCATGTTGACCACACCGCGCCGAGAGCACCATGGTGGTGGACGACGGCGACGCCTAGGAAGGGGACGATGCGGAGCTAGGGAAGATGCGATAGTGGATGCCCACGTGTAGAGGAGTATGAGGGTTCACTAGTTCGCTGGGGTGTGAGGCTGCCGTCGCTACAGAATAAGTGGGGGTATGGGTGAGTAGAGGGATGGCCTGGCCAGCGGTGGGAGTAGTAGGGGGCGGTGAGGCCTCCGCCGCATCGCAGCCGGCCATGGGAGGCAGGAGCACGAGGCACGACCGACGCTGGTTTGGGCGACTGGAGCAAGAAGACCAGAGGTTAAAGAAGCACTACGGCCGTTGGATGGACATCGTACGGTCACCGGAGCTAGAATCGTGCATATTGACTAAGTTTACAAAGCCCTCCATCCCCGTCAACTTAGGAGGCCTGCTACTATACTGGGTCCCAGCTAGCAGGGGGAGTACTCATTTTTTGTGCATAATAAGGAGGCACTTCCTTGTGTGCGAAGATAGAGCTGGTGGGTCCGAGCTGTCAGCGGCGGTAATGTTTTTTTGCAAAATACAGAGGCCCTTTCGGTGAGTCCCGGATGTCAGGTGGAGGAATCATTATTTTGCGCGTAATAAGGAGGCATTTCCTTGCATGCGGCCGTGTACCTAGCTGTCAGCCTCTCCACATACAGTCCACTTCAGATGCATGTCGGTCGTTGACCATGTTGACCAGGCCGGGTCGAGAGCACCAAGGCGGTGGACGACGGCGAGGCCTAGGAAGGGAACGACACGGAGCCAAGGAAGACTCGGAAGTTGTTTCCTACACGAAGGGGAGTACGATTGTATGAGGGTTTACTAGTTCGTCTGCCGTCGCCGGAGAATAACAGCAGGTGTGGGTGAGTAGAGGGATGGCTAGGCCAGCGATGGGAGTACGGTGGGGCGGTGAGGCCTACGCGGCAGCACAGCCGGCCGCGGGGAGGAGGGAGCAGGCAGTCCCACCGGAGCTTGTTTGAGCGGTTGGAGCAGGAAGAGCAGAGATTGAAGAAGCATGATAACCCACAAGTATAGGGGATCGCAACAGCTTTCGAGGGTAGAGTATTCAACCCAAATTTATTGATTCAACAAAAGGGGAGCCCAAGAGTATTCTCAAGTATTAGCATCTGAGTTGTCAATTCAACCACACCTGGAAACTTAGTATCTGCAGCAAAGTGTTTAGTAGCACAGTAATATGATAGTGGTGGTAGCGGCAACAAAAGTAAAGACATCAAAAGTAATGTTTTTGGTATTTTGTAGTGATTGTAACAGTAGCAGCGGGAAAGTAAATAAGCGTAAACCAGTATATGGAAAACTCGTAGGCACCGGATCAGTGATGGATAATTATGCCGGATGCGGTTCATCATGTAACAGTCATAACATAGGGTGACACAGAACTAGCTCCAATTCATCAATGTAATGTAGGCATGTATTCCGTATATAGCCATACGTGCTTATGGAAAAGAACTTGCATGACATCTTTTGTCCTACCCTCCTGTGGCAGCGGGGTCCTATTGGAAACTAAGGGATATTAAGGCCTCCTTTTAATAGAGAACCGGAACAAAGCATTAGCACATAGTGAATACATGAACTCCTCAAACTATGGTCATCACCGGGAGTGGTCCCGATTATTGTCACTTCGGGGTTGCCAGATCATAACACATAGTAGGTGACTATAGACTTGCAAGATCGGATCAAGAACTCACATATATTCATGAAAACATAATAGGTTCAGATCTGAAATCATGGCACTCGGGACCTAGTGACAAGCATTAAGCATAGCAAAGTCATAGCAACATCAATCTCAGAACATAGTGGATACTAGGGATCAAACCCTAACAAAACTAACTCGATTACATGATAAATCTCATCCAACCCATCACCGTCCAGCAAGCCTATGATGGAATTACTCACGCACGGCGGTGAGCATCATGAAATTAGTGATGGAGGATGGTTGATGATGACGACGGCGACGAATCCCCCTCTCCGGAGCCCCGAACGGACTCCAGATCAGCCCTCCCGAGAGGTTTTAGGGATTGGCGGTGGCTCTGTATCGTAAAACGTGATGATTTCTTCTCTCTGATTTTTTCTCTCCGAAAGCAAATATATAGAGTTGGAGTTGGCGTCGGAGGGCATCCAGGGGGTCCACGAGGTAGGGGGCGCGCCCTAGGGTGGGGGGCGCCCCCACCCTCATGAGAAGGGTGCGGCCCTCCTGGTCTTCATCTTTGGCGAGGATTTTTTATTATTTTTTCTAAGATGTTCCGTGGAGTTTCAGGTCATTCCAAGAATATTTGTTTTCTGCACATAAAACAACACCATGGCAATTCTGCTGAAAACAGCGTCAGTCCGGGTTAGTTCCATTCAAATCATACAAGTTAGAGTACAAAACAAGGGCAAATGTGTTTGGAAAAGTAGATACGACGGAGACGTATCAACTCCCCCGAGCTTAAACCCTTTCTTGTCCTCAAGCAATTTAGTTGACAAACTGAAAGAAAGAAAAACTTTTATAAACTCTGTTTGCTCTTGTTATTGTAACTATGTCAAGCCAGCATTCAAGTTTTCAGCATAGATCATAACTAACCACATTTGCAATAATTCTCAGGTCTCATAATTACTCATATCAATAGCATAATCAACTAGCAAGTCATAATAATAAATCTCGGATGACAACACTTTCTCAAAACAATCATAATATGATATAACAAGATGGTATCTCGCTAGCCCTTTCTGAGACTGCAAAACATAAATGCAGAGCACCTTTAAAGATCAAGGACTGACTAGACATTGTAATTCATGGTAAAAGGGATCCAATCATAGTCACACCCAACATAGATTAATAGTGATGAATGCAAATGACAGCTGTGCTCTCCAGCTAGTTCTTTTTAATAAGAGGGTGACAACTCAACATAAAAGTAAATGGATAGGCCCTTCGCAGAGGGAAGCAGGGACTTGTAGAGGTGCCAGAGCTCAGTTTTGAAATAGAGATAAATTGTATTTTGAGCGGTATACTTTCATTGTCAACGTAACAACTAAGAGATGGCGATATCTTCCATGCTGAACACATTATAGGCGGTTCCCAAACAGAATGGTAAAGTTTATACTCCCCTCCACCAACAAGCATCAATCCATGGCTTGCTCGAAACAACGAGTGCCTCCAACATACATCAGGTCCCAGGGAGAGTTTTGTTTGCAATTAATTTTGATTTAGTTTGCATAAAGCATGGGACTGGGCATCCCGGTGACCAGCCATTTATCTCGTGAGTGAGGAGCGGAGTCCACTCCTCTTGAGAATAACCCGCCTAACACTGAAGATAAGGACAACCTTGGTTGATACATGAGCTATTCGAGCTTACAAAACAGAATGATTATTTGAAGGTTTAGAGTTTGGCACATACAAATTTACTTGGAACGACAGGTAGATACCGCATATAGGAAGGTATGGTGGACTCATCTGGAATAACTTTGGGGTTTAAGGGATTGGATGCACAAGCAGTATTCCCGCTTAGTACAAGTGAAGGCTAGCAAAAGACTGGGAAGCGACCAACTAGAGAGCGACAACAGCCATGCACATGCATTAAAATTAATAAACATTGGATGCAAGCATGAGTAGGATATAATCCACCATGAACATAAATATCGTGAAGGCTATGTTGATTTGTTTCAACTACATGCGTGAACATGTGCCAAGTCAAGTCACTTAAATCATTCAAAGGAGGATACCACCCCATCATACCACATCATAACCATCTCAATAGCATGTTGGCACACAAGGTAAATCATTATAACTCATCGCTAATCAAGCATGGCACAAGCAACTATGATCTATAATTGTCATTGCAAACATGTTTATTCATAATAAGCTGAATCAAGAACGAGGGACTCATCATATTTACAAAAACAAAAGAGGTCGAGTTCATACCATGTTTTCTCATCTCAGTCAGCCCATCATATATCATCATAATTGCCTTTCACTTGCACGACCGAACAATGTGAATAATAATAACAGTGTACGTGCATTGGACTAAGCTGGAATCTGCGAGCATTCAATAAACAGGAGAAGACAAGCCAATATGGGCTCTTGGTTAAATCAACAATAATGCATATAAGAGCCACTTCAACAATTTAATTATGGTCTTCTCCTACTGACCCCCAAAGAAAAGAAAAGAAATAAAACTATTTACACGGGAAAGCTCCCAACAAGCAAAAGAAGAACGAGAACTATTTTTGGGTTTTCTTTTTAATTATTACTACTACAGCAGAAAAATAAACTACTACTAATTTTTTTGGTTTTTCTTAAGGTTTAACAAACACACAAGAAGAAAGCAGGAAAACGAAAATAAACTAGCATGGATATTACAGTGAAAAAGTATGAGCACCGACATCTAGTAATGAGTGTGTGTGAACATAAATGTAATGTCGGTGAGAAATACGTACTCCCCCAAGCTTAGGCTTTTGGCCTAAGTTGGTCTATGGCCACGGCTGGCCTGGCGGATATCCATAATAATAGTTGTTGGGGTCGTACTGTGATGAGGAGGAAGAAGGCTCCGATTGCCACTGGCTGGCAATCATCTCCGGATCCCACTGATAGTTAGACTGCCGTGAAGGATCAAATTGTGGTTCCGGTTCTGGCTCCTCGGATGGTGCAGGGTTCCGATAGGCGTGAATAGCCGTCAACGGAACAAGGTACGTGCCTACAGTCAAATCAAACAAAGAAGGAGCAGGCAGGATAATAGTCTCAGGATGATGTTTGTTAAAGAACAATTGATATTTAAGCTCTCCTGCCCTATTCTTAACAATAAAATCATGTGCCACCATACTTTTATGATCTAGATAAACACGGGGCAGCACCTTTTCTTCCTTCTCAGCATGCCTAATAGGTATGTTAAAATGTGCAGCCAGGTGTGTAGCATAGATGCCTCCAGAGATGGGACCCTTAGTACGGTTCATACTTAACCGTCTAGGAATAATACCGCCCATACTAAAAGTGTTATCACTGTATAAACCATGGTGCAGAATAATTACATCAGGGATGCTAAGGTTTCCATAGTTTCCGCGTCCAATTAAACAACGACTAGCAAATAATGCAAAGTAACGTAAAAGAGGAAAATGTATGCTAGTGATTCGTGCATCGGAAACCTTCCTAGTTTCTCCTACAGTGATAGTATCAATAAACCCAGCCACATCATCATGATGTGGTTCTTCTGTCTTGCCCTCAAAAGGGACTAAACAAATCCGACAGAAATCATAAAGTGACATCTCCTTATGCTCATCATATAAATGAAACTCCACCGTAGGTGGTGAGTTCCTAGAATGAAAATGAAAGTTTTGCACAAAAGCATTTGTGAGTAAGAGATACTGATCGCATTGGTCGTGGAGGAAAGTGGTGAGGCTTGCATTGTGATCCAATTCATGAAAATCTTCATAGATATCGGCTGCTCTCAAGAAATCATCAGAAGGCCATTCACACGCCCGAATCTCCACGGTGCGTGGCAAATTATACTTAGGCTTCGGTGCCTTTTCCTTCGAGCTTTGGCTCGATGAGACCTTGAAAACTTCCCCTCATTATTTTCCTGAAATAATCTGAAATTTTTAGTAACTTCAAACAAAAGTGAACCAAACTCGATAATATTGATAGCAACTACTCCTGCAAGTGCCTAGGGCCTATATCATGCATCAAAACTACCTGGAACCATATAAATTTGACATGCAAGCTCAAGAACATGGTCACCTATGCAGCACAAAATTGCAAAGAATAAAGCACTAGAACAAAAACTAATTGGACCAATGGAGGAGTCACATACCAAGGAACAATCTCCCCAAGCAGTTTTGCGAGAGGTGCTTTGAGCAAGGAGATCGAAAATCACAGCAAAAGTGGCTGGAACTCGTGCTTGAGTTGGTTTTTCGGGTTTGTGTGAGACATAGGAAGAAGATGGGTGCTGGGATAAGTGGAGGAGGGCCACCGTGGGCCCACAAGGCAGGGGGCGCGCCCTAGAGGGGGGGGGGCACCCACCACCCTCATGGCCAGGCGGCAGCTCCTCCCGTGGTAATTTTTGCACAGTAAATCCTCAAATATTCCCGAAAAAATCATATTAAATTGGCATGTCATTCTGAGGACTTTTATTTTCAGGATATTTTTATATTGCACGGATAAGTCAGGAAACAGACAAAAAAACTATTTTTACTTTATTTAATATAAACAACAGAAAGAAAAAGTGGGGTACAGAAGGTTGTGCTTCTAGTTTCATCCATCTCATGCTCATCAAAAAGAATCCACTAACAAGGTTGATCAAGTCTTGTTAACAAACTCATTCCGATAATCATGAAACCGGAGAAATTTCGAATAACACTAAGTTACCTCAATGGGGATATGCACATCCCCAATAATAAGAATATCATATTTCTTCTTGACAGTAGGAAGAGGAAATTCAAAACTTCCAAATATAATCGATGGAATTTTTCCAATAGAGTTGATACTATGAACTTGAGGTTGTTTCCCCGGAAAGTGTACCGTATGCTCATTACCATTAACATGAAAAGTGGCATTGCCTTTGTTGCAATCAATAACAGCCCCTGCAGTATTAAGAAAAGGTCTTCCAAGAATAATAGACATATTATCATCCTCGGGAATATCAAGAATAACAAAGTCCGTTAAAATAGTAATGTTTGCAACCACAACAGGCACATCCTCACAGATACCGACAGGTATAGCAGTTGATTTATCAACCATTTGCAAAGATATTTCGGTAGGTGTTAGCTTATTCTAGTCAAGTCTATGATATAAAGAGAGAGGCATAACACTAACACCGGCTCCAAGATCACATAAAGTAGTTTTAATATAATTTCTTTTAATGGAGCAAGGTATAGTATGTACTCCGGGGTCTCCAAGTTTCTTTGGTATTCCACCCTTAAAAGTATAATTAGCAAGCATGGTGGAAATTTCAGCTTCCGGTATCTTTCTTTTATTAGTAATGATATCCTTCATTTATTTAGCATAAGGATTTGTTTTCAGCACATCACTTAATCGCATACGCAAAAAGATAGGCCTAATCATTTCAGCAAAGCGCTCAAAATCCTCATCATCCTTTTTCTTGGATGGTTTCGGAGGAAAAGGCATGGCTTTCTGAACCCAAGGTTCCCTTTCTTTACCATGTTTCCTAGCAACAAAGTCTCTTTTATCATAACGTTGATTCTTTGATTGTGGGTTATCAAGTTCAACAACAGGTTCAATTTCTACATCATTATCATTACTAGGTTGAGCATCATCATGAACATCATCATTAATATTTTCATTAGGTTCATGTTCATTACCAGATTGTGTTTCAGCATCACACACAGAAATATCATTTGGATTATCAGGTGGTTCAGCAATAGGTTCACTAGAAGTTTGCACAGTTCTATCATTTTTCTTCTTCTTTTTAGAAGAACTAGGAACATCAATATTATTTCTTTGAGAATCTTGCTTGATTCTCTTAGGATGGCCTTCAGGATACAAAGGTTCCTGAGTCATTCTACCAGTTCTAGTAGCCACTCTAACAACATAATCATTTTTCTTACTATTCATTTCATCAAGCACTTCTTTTTGAGCCTTAAGTACTTGTTCTACTTGAGTGGTAACCATAGAAGCATGTTTGCTAACAAGTTTAAGTTCACCTTTAATATTAGCCATATAATCACCCAAGCGTCTAATCATATAAGCATTTTCTTTTAATTGTCTACCAAAATAAGCATTGAAGTCGTCTTGCTTAAACATAAAGTTATCAAACTCATCCAAGCACTGACTAGCAATTTTAGTAGGAGGGACTTCAGCTTTATCATATATATAGAGAGAATTTACCTTTACTACCTATGTCGGGATATCGAGATCAGGAGGTTCTTCAATAAATAAAGAGTTAAGATCATATGTTTCTTCAACAGGCGGTGAATTAAGACCATGTATTTCTTCAATAGGAGGTAAATTCTTAACATCTTTAGCTTTAATACCTTTTTCTTTCATAGATTTCTTTGCCTCTTGCATATCTTCGGGACTGAGAAATAGAACACCTCTCTTCTTCGGAGTTGGTTTAAGAATAGGCTCAATAATTGGAGCAGGAACTGGCTCAGGAGCTGGCTCAGGAGGTGCCCAATTATTTTCATTTGTCAACATATTATTCAATAGAATTTCAGCTTCATCCGGTGTTCTTTCCCTAAAAAGAGAACCAGCACAACTATCCAGGTAATCTCTGGAAGCATCGGTTAGTCCATTATAAAAGATATCAAGTATTTCGGGTTTCTTAAGAGGATGATCAGGCAAAGCATTAAGTAACTTGAGGAGCCTCCCCCAAGCTTGTGGGAGACTCTCTTCTTTAATTTGCACGAAGTTGTATATTTCCCTCAAAGCAGCTTGTTTCTTATGAGCAGGGAAATATTTAGCAGAGAAGTAATAAATCATATCCTGGGGACTACGCACACAAACAGGATCAAGAGAATTAAACCATATCTTAGCATCACCCTTTAATGAGAACAGAAATATTTTGAGTATATAAAAGTAACGCGATCTCTCATCATTAGTGAACAGGGCAGCTATATCATTTAACTTAGTAAGATGTGCCACAACAGTTTCAGATTCATAGCCATAAAATGGATCAGATTCAACCAAAGTAATTATATCAGGATCAATAGAGAATTCATAATCCTTATCAGGAACACATATAGGCGAAGTAGCAAAAGCAGGGCCGGGTTTCATTTTATCTCTATGTGATTCTTTGTTCCATTTAACTAATAACCTCTTAAGCTCGTATCTATCTTTGCAAGCTAAAATAGCGGCAGAAGATTCCATATAAAAGATAGCCCTCAGGAATAACAGACATATTTTCATCATCACTATCATCATCGTATTCAGATTCAATAATTTCTTTTTCTCTAGCCCTAGCAATTTGTTCATCAAGAAATTCACCAAGGGGCACAGTAGTATCAGGCATAGAAGCAGTTTCATCATATGTATCATGCATAGCAGAAGTGGCATCATCAATAACATGCGACATATCAGAACGAATAGCAGAAGCAGGTGTAGGTGTCGCTAGCTTACTCATAACAGAAGGTGAATCAAGTGTAGAGCTAGATGGCAGTTCCTTACCTCCCCTCATAGTTGAGGGATAGATCTTGGTTTTTGGATCTCTCAAGTTCTTCATAGTGTCCAGCAGATATAAATCCCAAGTGACTCAAAGAATAGAGCTATGCTCCCCAGCAATGGCGCGTGAAATTAGTCTTGATAACCCACAAGTATAGGGGATCACAACAGCTTTCGAGGGTAGAGTATTCAACCCAAATTTATTGATTCAACACAAGGGGAGCTAAAGAATATTCTCAAGTATTAGCAGCTGAGTTGTCAATTCAACCACACCTGGAAACTTAGTATCTACAGCAAAGTGTTTAGTAGCAAAGTAATATGATAGTGGTGGTAGCGGCAACAAAAGTAAAGACAGCAAAAGTAATGTTTTTGGTATTTTGTAGTGATTGTAACAGTAGCAGCGGGAAAGTAAATAAGCGAGAACCAGTATATGGAAAACTCGTAGGCACCGGATCACTGATGGATAATTATGCCGGATGCAGTCTATCATGTAACAGTCATAACATAGGGTGACACAGAACTAGCTCCAATTCATCAATGTAATGTAGGCATGTATTCCGTATATAGTCATACGTGCTTATGGAAAAGAACTTGCATGACATCTTTTGTCCTACCCTCCCGTGGCAGAGGGGTCCAATTGGAAACTAAGGGATATTAAGGCCTCCTTTTAATAGAGAACCGGAACAAAGCATTAGCACATAGTGAATACATGAACTCCTCAAACTATGGTCATCACCGGGAGTGGTCCCGATTATTGTCACTTCGGGGTTGCCGGATCATAACACATAGTAGGTGACTATAGACTTGCAAGATCGGATCAAGAACTCACATATATTCATGAAAACATAATAGGTTCAGATCTGAAATCATGGCACTCGGGCCCTAGTGACAAGCATTAAGCATAACAAAGTCATAGCAACATCAATCTCAGAACATAGTGGATACTAGGGATCAAACCCTAACAAAACTAACTCGATTACATGATAAATCTCATCCAACCCATCACCGTCCAGCAAGCCTATGATGGAATTACTCACGCACGGCGGTGAGCATCATGAAATTGGTGATGGAGGATGGTTGATGATGACGACAGCGATGAATCGCCCTCTCCGGAGCCCCAAACGGACTCCAGATCAGCCCTCCCGAGAGGTTTTAGGGCTTGGCGGCGGCTCCGTATCGTAAAACTTGATGATTTCTTCTCTCCGAAAGCAAATATATAGAGTTGGAGTTGGCGTTGGAGGGCATCCAGGGGGCCCACGAGGTAGGGGGCGCGCCCTAGGGGGGGGGGGCGCCCCCACCCTCGTGAGAAGGGTGTGGGCCCCCTGGTCTTCATCTTTGGCGAGGATTTTTTATTATTTTTTCTAAGATGTTCCGTGGAGTTTCAGGTCATTCTGAGAATATTTGTTTTCTGCACATAAAACAACACCATGGCAATTCTGCGGAAAACAGCTTCAGTCCAGGTTAGTTCCATTCAAATCATACAAGTTAGAGTCCAAAACAAGGGCAAAAGTGTTTGGAAAAGTAAATACGACAGAGACGTATCAAAGCACGACGGCCGTTGGATGGACATCCAACAGTCACTGCTTGTGCGTCAACCTTTTTTTGGGAAAGCCTCAAATCTTTGGAAAACAGCATACATCCCATCTGCCATTATTTCTAATAATTTACAACCCATTTGCTAATTCTTAAGGTTTTTTTGGAGCCCATATTCTTTTTGTTAGCATTACAGCCCATATTATGTCCACGGTTAAAAATTATACGAAATTTTGCATATTTCGATGCGGTTTGAACTGTTTTTAATCCCGAAATCTCGTGTCACAAGCAAACTGATTTTAAAAATAAATGTATATCAATATAAAATCCAACAAATTGTCCATGCATAAAAATCAATGCAATTTAGAATCTCGAAATGAAAAAAAGAAATTTGAAACTAATTGTCGATTTGATGTGTTTTAAAAACGTACAACCCATTTCTCATTACTGATATGCCATTTTCTCGGCCAGCCGAATGAATCTCTCCTCGTCTTGAAAGATTTGCAGCCCAACATGCCTGACAAAGCGACTTACTTGGCAAATCACAAAAAAACTGGGCTGTGGCCATGGACCAAGCTACGGCCGTGGACCCAGCTGTCAGCTTCTCCACGTACAGTACTCTTCCAATGGAAGTCGGTCATTGACCACGCCGCGCCGAGAGCACCAAGGCGGTGGACGACAGCGAGGCCTAGGAAGGGGACGATGCGGAGCCGGGGAAGACACAGCAGTGGATGCCCACACGGAGAGGAGTACGAGGGTTCACTGGTTCGGCTGCGGTGTGAGGCTGCCATCGCCGCAGAATAACAGGGGGTGTGGGTGAGTGGAGGGATGGCCTGGCCAGCGGTGGGAGTAGTATGGGGGCGCTGAGGCCTCCGTGGCAGCACAACCGACCACGGGAGGCAGGAGCAGGCGACACGACCAATGCTGCTTTGGGCGGCTGGAGCAAGAAGACCAGAGGTTGAAGAAGCACTATGGCCATTGGATGGACATCGTACGGTCACTGGAGCTAGAATCGTTCATATTGACTAAGTTGACAAAGCCCTCCGTCCCCGTCAACTTACTAGGCCAACAAGTCAGCCACCCACTATGGTGGGTCCCAGCTAGTAGGGGGTATTCATTTTTTTGTGCGTAATAAGGAGGCACTTCCTTGCATGTGAAGATATAGCTGGTGGGTCCGACCTGTCAGCGAGGGGGACGCTTTTTTCGCGAAACACAGAAGCCCTTCCCATGGGTCCTAGCTGTCAGGTGGAGGAATCATTATTTTGCGCGTAATAAGGAGGCATTTCCTTGCGTGCGGCTGTGGACCCAGCTGTCAGTCTCTCCACGTACAGTCCACTTCTGATGGATGTCGTTCATTGACCACGTTGACCAGGCCACGCCGAGAGCACCAGGGCGGTGGACGACGGCGAGGCCTAGGAAGGGAACGACATGGAGTCCGGGAAGACTCGACAGTTGTTTCCCACGCGGAGGAGTACGAGGGTTTACTGGTTCATCTGCCGTCCTCGGAGAATAACAACAGGTAGAGGGATGGCTAGGCCAGTGATGGGAGTACGGTGGGACGGTGAGGCCTGCGCGCTAGCATAGGCGGCCGTGGGAGGAGGGAGCAGGCAGTCCCGCCGGTGCTTGTTTGAGTGGCTGGAGGAGGAAGAGCAGAGATTGAAGAAGCACGACAGCCGTTGGATGGAAATCCAACAGTCACTGCTCTCGTGTGCATTATTTATAATAATGTACAACACATTTGCTAATCCTTAAGAATTTTTTTGGAGCCCATCTTTTTTTGTTAGCATTACACCCCATATTGTGGCCATGGTTAAAAAGTATATGAAATTTTGCATATTTCGATGCGGTCAACTGTTTTTAATCCCAAAATATCGATTCACATTCAAACTATTTTGAAAAATAATTTATATAAATATAAAATCCAAATAATTGTCTACGCATAAAAATCAATGGAATTTAAAATCTTGTAATGAAAAAAATTGAAACTAATTCCCGGTTTGATGTGTTTAAAAAATATACAACCCATTTCTGGGAAAACCGAATGAAACTCTCCTTGTGTTGAAAGATTTGCAGCCCAGCAGGGCTGATAAAGCAAGTAGGCCTCGTTTGGGTATTTCTTAAAAAATATAGAACTGGGCTAGCCATTTTCAGCAAGAAAAAAACACAAATGGGCTCATGATGTGGTAAACATAAATAAAACCCTGGCTAGACGGGCCACAGCTCACGCACAACCCCGTTGTTACCATGTTTCGTTGCTAAAACTAGTATAAATAACAACTGCTTGTTCCTCAAAAAAATAAACTGCGTGACCTGCTGGGTCCCTGGTGTCAGCCGCTCATAGTGTAATTCTCTCGTTTATTTACTATGTTGACAATGGCGTGAGCCCTAGATGTCCAACCATTAGGAGGAACCATATTTTTGGGCTTGTAATATAGAAGGACTTGCTTGCGTACTGCCATGACGCTGGTGGGTCCCTACTGTCATCCTCTCCACGTACAGTCATCTCCTCGTTCCTCTCAGTTGTTGACGACATTGACAACGCAAGAGGGCGGCACACCGCGCATGGCGAGCGAACCAAGGCCGCAAGGTGGAGGACAACGACGAGGCCTCGAACCGAACGAAGAGGAGTCGTGGAAGGTGCGCCGGTCCAGTTGTAGGCAGAGGGGAGTACGAGGGTTGACTGGTTCGGGTGCGGGTGCGGGTGCGTGTTGGGGCTGACGTCGTCGGAGAATAACAGGATGTGTTGGGGAATAGAGATAGGGACTGGCCAACGTTGGAGGGTACGTACGGTAGGGCGGCGGAGGCGTAGCCAGCCATGGGAGGCGGGAGCAGGCGGAGCCGACAGGGTGGTTTGGTTTGGGTGGCTGGAGGAAGAATAAGACAGGACATAGAAGATACACGACATATGTTGGATGTCAATCCAACGGCTGGTAGGCAGAATCGTTTGTTGACTGGCTAGTAAGTCGACACCACCTTGGATAGGCTATTTCCTCGCGGGTCCCAAATGTTAGAATCCAAATCTGTCACGGTCATGCAACCTTTCCTATGAAAATTTACAGCCCATTTGATGTGCTAGTTCGAAATAAGTTTGTGGGTGCTGGTGGGGGCTAATCACTTGGCTTCTGTAATGCACAGTGAGCTCAAGCTGCCGGCGAGAGTGATGTTATTTCCCTTGGTTGGGATTTGTTAGTTGTTACAATATTTCACTCTAAATTAAACGACTGGCAAGCCATTTGCCTTGCTTCAAAGAAAATATGACAGTCACAGCCGAGTTGAAAAGGGCAAGAACATCTAACTCCAGCTTACAAACTGTACAAAAGCACGAGGGTTAATTGTTCATCAGGTTTACAAAGAAACTCAGGTTGAAAAGGGCAACAACATCTAACTCCATCACTGTTTTTGGCAGTCACAGTCAAATGGATCGGCCAGGTTCATAGAATGAACATCCTGGGTCGTACAATTTACTGGATTATGACCACAATATGTTGTAAATAGAAGCCCGACACGTTCAGAAGCTCTTTTACCCACCTGAAACTCCTTTTTTGCTCTTCCACATACCCATCCGTCAAAACCATGCTGCTGATAAACTTAAGCCTGATGGACAATAGTAACCACACATTCGGCAGGAAGAATGTGACAAATCTAGTGTTTGCACAGTTGGCTACATATCGTTCTAGCGTTATTGTCTTCAATCGACTCTCGTGAGAAGTGAGAAAATCCCGATGCTTACGAATCCACCAATTGGTTATAACTTTCTTACCCCGTCCTGTTGCCTAAATAGACGTGAAGATTGAAAACAGTTAAGGTCTAAAAAAAGAGTGTCTAAAGAGCAACAACTGAACGGTTAATTCGAGTACACTATATGCGGGCTTCCAATGTGCATGAAATTATCACCTTTATATACAACTTCTCCATACATGGAAAGCATTGCAGCAAGCCAATAATCTTGTTCAGATCAAAACTATTCATTTGGATATATAGGATCTTGACAGAATCCAGCACCATTGATAGGCCATCCATGGAGAAACTCTTCATTGAGCATAGAACATAATATTAGTACAAAATGTGTACTCCAAGATGAGATATAACTTATGCGTGGAAATTTAAAATGCAGCTTATGGTTACAAGTGTAGATGATAATATAAAGTACTTGAAGAACTATGGAGCCAAACACCATATTGAAATGAGCACAGAGATCATACACCCAAGGTCTCCAGTTTAGGCGCAGAGAGGACGGTTATTTGTAACGGTGAATAACTAGAATCAAGGATCAACCTTTGAAGTGAAGGGGCATCTTGGATGATGAGCTGCCTTCTGTCAAAAGAAAATCCACTTCTTACAAGGTTAGGCGACTTTATTTGGAGACAACCGATTCTAACTGTGAAAACAAGCACCAAGCACTCCAGGGCAGGGCAACTGGAGTGGATGATGCTATGAAATGAGGCCTCCAATATATGAACCCACACAAGTGAAAGTTTCTTGAGAAATGGGAGTCGAAGGTTTAGTACCAGATTGTCTGGTAGGTCGCACATCGCAATGGTGGCGGTGTGGAGAGAGGAGGAAAACCGCGAGATGGACATCCGTGCTGAGGGCATAGGTAGATGGCATTCGGTATCTGGTAGGTCATTTCCAGGGGAATAGTAGAACTCAAGCAGCTGTAGTTCTGTGAATTCAGGGGATTTTAGCCAGGCGTCCACCATGCAGGGCATGGTATGCGTGCTCAGGTACCATGACGGGATGTAGAGGCTTTGAATGGAGCCCTGGTGGGAGGAGATGATGGCTCTTGGGATTTCAAAATCATTGAAGAGAGATAGCTGATGACAGTCGAGATTAAGGGGCACGGCGCGCCATAGAGGGCGCCACCGAATTGAGAGGACTTGGGTGTGGCAGCAATCCTTGGTGGGGAGAAGCGCGATGATCTCCCCAAGGACGGCGTCCGGGAGATCGCTGATGTGGTCCACCCAAGATTCTACGGGTTCCTGGGATCCGATGGGGGCGGGGTCACCGCTTCTCCCCGTGCTGCCGGGTGCGGGATCTACAACAGGCATCGCCGCTGGCGAGAGCCTCATCTTCTTGGCGCTGGGGTCAGCCGACTCGATTTTCCTCGAGGGCGTCGCGTTGCGCTCACAGATTTGAGCTGAGTAATGAATGAAGAGCCTAGTTGTAGTGCGAGTGAAGAAGAAGGGGAGCTGGGGTTTTTCTGTAGTAGTGAGGAAGAAGAGGAGCTAGGGTTTTCTGTAGGAGTGAGGTGAGGAATTTGGGGGTATGAGTGCAGCGAGCTGACGTGAGGTGGGTGGGAGTGAGGAGGAAGAAGAACACCCAGGTTTTTTAGGGCGCTGTGCTGGGTGTAGGTAGCGGTTCTCATTCAGTAAAGATATGGACTTTTTAATTGACTTTACTATTTACTAGGGTGGATGGGCTGTTTTGTCTTGGGCCCAGAGAAACAATTACTACTAGTACAGTGGAGACACTCTACAGCTACCTAGAAAAACAATTACTACTAGTATAGTGGATACAATACCGCTTCTGGCTCTTCCTAGGTCATCGAAACATCTCCCTCTACTGAATGCCGTTATACTTTTGTTCACCGAAATGCGGGCCATGCAGTGCGCGGGCCCAAATGCCATCCACCAAATTAGAAGGTAGTATGTAGGCGGATAGTCACCCCGATCGTAGCGCAGTAGTAACGAGCCGTCGTATCACAAGACCCCACCTCCCCACAGTCTAAGTTTGACGGACGAAGAAACCATCATTTCACTCTTCGCTGAATCCCCTTCTCCCTCACCGTCTTCAAGAAAGGCAACACTCGCATCTTCCACTGTTCTTCTCTCCCAACGAAGGGAAGGTAAGCGGATCTGTGATGTTGGTATATTTTCGTTCAGAGAAAAAAAGAACTTTTGCAAAGCAGTAACCGATCCTCACTCTCTTTTTTGTTTCATTGTCATTGCGATTGTGTTTTCCTTTCAGTGGTCTCCTAGTATTCGTCAGTTTCATGATGGACCAAGGAGAACCAGGCAAAGATCTGCTAATATTGGAGTAGACGCGGGAGGCTGATCCCCATGAGACAGAGAGCTCCATGAAGATGGAGGTAGCCACCGAGCCGACCCCAGATACGCCCATGGCCACTACTGAGATGGTCAACACCCCATTTGAGGTTACAGCCCCCGTGGCACTGCAGGAGCAGTTTTCCCCCTTCGAGGATGTGTCCCCCCCAGCTGAGCTGCCCAAGGTGATTTTCTTCTTTGCCGATCTTGATTGTGGTTTTTCATCTAAGTATGTGGTCATGAATAATGAAAAATTTTATTAGCTTTGATGCCATGCTATACATACTGGTTTAAATAACTTGTGTTTCTTATACTGGAAAGTAATTCATAATTTGTTTCTGTTTCAATTAGAGCCCTGATGCAGACAAGGATTGTGTGGTTGTACATGTCACTCGCTATGAGGCGGATGACCTGAATATACGCACTGGTAAAACCGAGTTTTTAGGCTGTTGGATCCTGAAAGCCATTTGTGCTTATACCAATGAAGAGTTGTATTCCAGCCTCACTGTTGTCAGGCGTGTTGTCCAGGGTGTACTTAAGCACAAGAAGTTCAAAGCTACTCCTTCGTTTGTGAGGCATACTGTTCTTGTCAAGCTTACGCAGGAAGATGACGTGGCATGCCTCCACAAACAAGTTTATGACTGGTAAGGCCACAAGGTTGTCTTCATGAAGGTTCACATGATTGAGCTACTGCTGGACGTCCTCGATGATGTTCATGGCAAGGTCCGTCTTGTGTCCTGCCCAAATTAGATCGAGGCATGAAATAGTTGCCCCATCTAGTGTTTAATAGTAGTTTGGATTGTGTCTAATTATCCGAACCTTGCCTGTTATCGAGCCCTCTGGGGCTAGTACTCTGTTTGAATCCGTCTATGGGAACTGCTGCTACTTTTGTGTGCCCGTGAATCATGTGAGAACCATCATAATTGTTGCCGAAACAGATGCGTCCTCACTAGTTTTTTCGTGAATATGGCATGGTAAGACATAAGTTGTCACGATTTATCATATGATCAGTGTGTGTTTTGATGAAATAGAGTACTCGTTCAAGAATTGTGCGTCGACGTATACATAAGTACTTGTAAACACTGTTGGTGCTACCCCACTTGTAAGCAGTTGTGCAAAACATGACACATTGGCTTAGCTCGCTTCAACACTAGGCTATCGACCAGCTAACAATCAACAATCTGCTGTCTGACATATAAGCAACTATGTATCTAGTTACAGTGGTTCATGCAGTTAACTGAGGCCACAATGTAAATTCCAAAAGTTCACACGCTAGTCCAGCGTTCATGTGGAACACTCACATTAAACTCGGCTTCATAAAAACTTGAAAAGCATAAGTTAAGCAATTTTATACATCTCAATGATTCATAGAACATAACAAACATATACTAGTTCACAGCAAAAGACAAAGTTGTGAGAAGGTTTACAAATCAGGAAAAAACAAGCAAGGCTTCTCTGAGCAAAGGGCCTCCCGGCAGGCTTAAATTTCCTGGAGTTCACTCTAGTTTTTTCTTGTTGCCACCATCCAGGGTTAGGTTCTCTCATTCCAGAATAACCAATTATAATTGAGTTCTCAGCTGGAATTCTGAACTGAACCATGTAGTGTACTAACCAGCTGAAAGTCTTGTGCATTCCACTAAATTTAAGCACTGCTATTTGCAGAAATAAGCAGACCACAATGCCTCTTGTTCGCGCACCTGTCCAAAAAACCGCCGTGCAGCCGTGCCAGCTAGTCCTCGGTCCATGGATGAACTGGTAGAAAGTGCATTTCGGAATAGGATGCAGTTGTTTTCGCTCGTCCCTACACTGCAATCAGGAAGTAAAACGTACGAATCAAATTCTTTTATATTGCGTTGGTCATTCTACCTAGTAACTACCAATGTAGGAATACCTGGAAGACGGGTGGTTAGACGATGGCAACGAGGGATAGCCATCTCATTTTGCGCAGTTCTACTAAAACTGAGGTGTGTGCTTTTGATTGCGCGGATAGAAACGATACGGAGATAGACATCCCGAAACGATATGGAGACAGACATCCTTGTTTGCGCAAATACAAAATACACTTATTTAAACAGTGACAGATATTTGCAGTGGCGTATGATTAACATCAGCATCTATTGTGTTATAATTGGCACTAGATTGATAGTATGAAAGTGTCCTTAAGTAAGTAGCATCACATCACATCAACACTGCCACTAGATTAACATGCAGAACAATAGCATTAGTATTACTATCATGAGAGTAGCACATGGTCAGTAAATGTGCAATCAAATTTGTGCAGTCCCACTGGGATGAAGCAACGTTAGTGGGTGAGATTTAAGTGTAACTGCAAAAACACAATTCATGGGAAATAAAGCAAGACGGAAGCACTTCATAAAATGGTGGTGGCATTGCTTCAATTTATCGACGGCACTAGACCACTACTTATAGTGACATTAGGTGGCATTGCTTAATGCTTCATGTGATTTAACATTAACGGTAGCAATATGGGCATAGGGACAGCAAGGGCATAAAGTGGTGAGGCAGATGTGGTTGCCGAGAGCGGCAAACACTCAGGTAGCATGTCTGCATTTGTCCAATTTTTTATCTCCTCGGCGACATTTTCCTATGTGAGCACAGGAAATCTAGACCCGCTCATTCTCATTTGCGTTGTCCCCCAACACTCGTCACTTTCTTTCCTTTTTCAACCAAGAGATAGGTCCACTTCCCCTACCCTTTGCCATCCACCATGCTTTCTTCGTCTTTCCAAACAAGAGACCGGTTGGGTAGCCAGTATCTACTACTTTCCCTCGTTTCCTCTTAGAACCAAGTCCTAGATTCATGCTACAGCTTTCCCACTTTCTTCCCTATTTGAACCAACTCTTAGAGTCGACTGTATGAACTAGCTTTACCTCTAATAATAGTAAAAGTCTAGGTGGCTTTGGAACAGCGGTCGGAAGTAGAAAAAGATCCACATGAAGCCAAGTGGGGAGCTGGGGAAGTAGAGCAAAGCAAGCTTCGAAGGAATATATACCTGAGGGTCGTTGGCATGTGGCAAAGATGGCGTCGGGAGGCTGCATCTTGGCCACAATACCGCAGGGAGGAACAAGGGGTCGAAGGCCCTCCCGAGCCGGCGCTCTCTCGGAGAGAATGACACGACGGTCGATCGGGATGCGCGGGTAGCCGTTGGTCTCCTCCCTCGCTGCCGACGACAGCATGAACGATGCATCTACACCCTTGCCCCATTCGAGGTTGTCCGGCCGGATTTGGGACCAGCCGTGAGCTAAGTGAGAGTGTGGCCACATATGTCTTGCTTAGATCTAGAGAGCATGAGAGAGTGAACGAGAGGAACCCTAGTAAAGCAAGCGGTAAGGCTCCTGCTTATATATATAGTGGAGTGAATTTGTTGTACCAGCTTCAAAAAAAATGCGCTCCTACGTGTACCCGCGAGTGGGTGTGAGAGAACTAGTGCGTGCGTGCACCGCTTCTCTTCGTGAGATCACAATATACTATGCCCAAAGAACGTTCGCCACAAGCGTAATATTATAAGTGTGTGACGTGTGAGCTAAAATAAAATGTGTGTGATGTCTTTTGTTTTTTAGAAGTTCTGAGGGTAGGATGTGAAGAGCACAAATGTGTGTGACGTCTACCTGCAGATAGACGGTGGGTGCGAGAGGACTTGGGAGAGTCGTGACTCGTGAGGGTGCGTGTGCATGAGAGAGAGGGGGCACGTATCAATGAAATGCATGTGTTTGTAAATCATTATCCGACAAACGTTCGCCACAAGCCTTTTCCTGGCGAACGTCGTAAGAACCGTTAGATCGGCATCCGACAGTGTCAGTTTTGCCATGTCATTTACCAGAACAACCACTCCTCCTACACATAAATCTTCCACACGAGTGTTAGCAACTGCCATATGCTCCCCCCGTTCCAAAATGCAGTGCATATAGCTTTATTGAAAATTCGAACCTCGCAAACTTTTACCGAGTTTTCGTGTACCAAATTGCACATGTAGAATACCCTGTATATATCATTTCATTCATCTTTGATAGGTAACTATAAAGATGGCGGAGGAGTCTACAAAGAAAGACCATCGTATCACCTGCAGCAATTTCAACCATCCTTTGGTGTGGAGGAATATCATAGGAACTCTATATTATATGATTTTTATAGGATTTTTTTTACTTTAGAGCCAATTGGTTCATAGGAATAGATTCATATACTCCACATTTCAAAGGAAATAAACATGATATCATTTCTATAGCTTTAGGGACACTTGGTTCATATGAATGGATTCCTATACTCCCATAATTTCAAAGGAAACTAAACATTAGCGTATATTCAATAGAAAAGTTCCTATGGTATGAACCAAATTATATCTCTTTTCTAATCCCTCCTCGTAGGAATTGAGATACATGTCATCTCTAGATTCAATAGAAAAGTTCCTATGATGTGAACCAAATGACATCTCTTTTCCAATCCCTACTCATAGGAATTGAGATACTCCATGTCATATCTTTCCCTACAACTTCCATGTATACATCTTCTATTCCTAAATAGCTAGTACAACCCACTAGTAGCTTTTTTCCAAGACATGCATCTATGGCACAAGAACTATATAGTGTGCGAATAACTTTGAAAGATGGTCGCTGGATGAAGTTAATCTGACAGTGCAGAGATGGAAAATCCGAGCACTACTAGCCATTGGATATCATCAACATTCCACCAGATCTGCCACATGTACAATTTAGAAGACTCCATGGTTGAACTTAAGCATAATGCACAAACCTCAAAACACAAGCACTTCTCCTTTTTTCTAGAATCTTCCGTATCATAATTGATTTTTTAAATGAATTGCCATTATTTGTCTTTTACTTTATTCTTTACAATGCATAACCCCATGAATCTTAACATTTTTATAAAACTAATTGATTTTGAATGAGATGAACTATAAGAACTAAACGAACATCTACATCATGCATATATGACTCAAAGCTTTACATGCTATAGTGTGTATTTATTCATAATTTGGTTTCGAAATCTCATGCGTTCAATGCATGTGTACTTTACTTGTTTTGAGTAGAGTAGCAAATTTCACGCGGCCCCGGGTATATCAAAATGCAGAGCCCATGCATCATTGCCTTTCGGTCGAACCTACATCCACAATTTTCTACATACTATATCTCCACTGGTCCCCGAACCCAAAATGCTGCCTCGTTCCCCTAAAACCAAGCGGCCCACACATATTTAAGGCGTCGACTCGAACTCAATCCCTCTCCCGTTTACTACGACGTGGCCCCGTACGCCGTAGTAGTACTCCTACGAACCCTACCACCGCACGCATCATCGGTTTTCTTCAAGAGGACGAGGGAGAAGCCGATCTGTAGTGGAGGCGCTTTAAAAAATGATCTATAGTGGAGACCCCTACCCTAGGGTGCCCTAGGTAGCTACCACACGCATCATTGGTTTTCTCTTTTTCTTTATGCTCTTGCGCCCTAGAGTGAAATGATGGTTGCTTCGTCCATCCAGCTTAATGCGGGAAAGGTGGGGCTTTGTGATTTGACCCCTCATCGCTCATTTTCTACTACTGCGGCGCTACGACCGGGGTGCCTCCAATTCCAACCTCTTCTCTGAACTGTAATTTGGTGCATCACACGTGGAACAAGATGGTGGATGAGCCACATGTCGGCCAAAGGGTCGTTAAGTGTGTCGCCATTTCGTGTGCGGACTGACCCTGCTTGAGTTGCTACGCCAACACGACAGGTGCAACCTAGAACTTGGTTTTGCTCCTTGGTGAATCCCGACTATATTGATCTAAAAAGATACGTACAGAACTACCCTCTCCGTCTCACTTTTTAGGCATCTCGGTTTATAGGGCGTGCACGTAGTTCTAGGTCATCCATTTGACTAACTAAATATGAGTTACTATGTCACAAAAAGTATATCATTGGATTATTAAGCGGATGTAGTTTCTAAACATATACTGTTCATCACATATATAGCCAGTTAAATTCTCAACCTAGAACGACATGCATGCCATGTAAACTGATACAGAGGAAGTATAGTAGTAAAAATGAGGTGATTTTACCGAGCGATCGGCGGAGGAGCATGGCCTTTCATGCAGTCCCACGTGTCATGATATACCAAGGTGATGCGCGTGTCCCTCTTGAGGCAGAAGCAATACTACGTGGCTTGAGATGATGGCGAACCGAAGTGTGAAATAATGGTTGCTTCATCCATCTGGGAAGGTGCGGCATTGTGATTTGACGTCTCATTGCTCATTAGTACTACTACTTGGGCGGTACGACTGGGGTGCGTCCCCCTGCTGTTCTGCACTGTTATTTGGTGCTTGACACGTCGACTCGGTTGCTATATGTCCTACATGAAGGCGATAGGAAGTACATAATTCATGAAAGCGGGCATCGACGGAGGAGTACAAGACACGGCTTGGGTTTTTGCTGCTTCACGCGATCCATCGATACAAACCCGGACTAAAAAAAGGCGAGGGCGGGTCTTTTCCCATGCAGTAGGCAGGGGAGTTTGGCACAGTCTGTTCGAGGCAGGGATGCAGGAAGGGAAACAAGCAAATAAAGGTTGAGCGACTTAGTTTTGGGAAAATCTGATTTTACGGAGTACGTACCCACTAGGGTTTATAGGGATCATCTAAAAAACATTCGTTTTTCCGTTTGATAAGTCTCAATTCTACTACTAGTAGTAGTACCATCACATGTTGGATTTTGAGGTGCGTTAGATCACCCGATGCAAGCAGTGTCAAGAGAAAACTCACCAATGCATGTAGAAGTTCATGGAAATTTAGTGGTCATTCATGCATTCATTCTAATTAATGCCTCGGTAAACATAACTTCTTGAGAAAAACGAGCGTACTAATTACTTGTGCAAACTAGGAGTACGAAATTAATTCGACCACTCACCGTCTACCTTGGTTGGAGAGATTTTGAAATTGAGCCATAAACTGGAGAAGAGGGAGTAGTAACTTTTGGCTCGATTACTATTTGTGGCCTTGTATAGATGCAAAATGTATTTTTTTTATAGTGGCCTTGTATAAGTAAATGGAGGGAGTACTAAAGGACATATATATTCCAAACAATATGATAATCTCTCTAACCAAGGTAGTAGGGACGAGGAGTAAACGGAGGGAGTAGTAAAATTTTCTCCTCGTCCTACGAGCCACCGCGCGCGTGGGCGAGGGAGCGGGCGTAAGGCATACAATACTACTACTAGTAAGCAAGCATCACCTCATCCTGTGAGCCACCACGCCCGTGGGTGGGGGAGACGGCGTACTGAGCAAGCTTCTACTCGTTCTGGGAGTTGACGAGACACATCAAAAGTACTCCAGTCTATAGAGCCTTGCCTCTAAGGTAGGCCCCACATGGTTTGCCTCTTTTTTTAACATAACGCGTCAAGTTGCAATTTGTTTGTTCACCCGTGGTAGATGATCCTCCCTCCACCAAGTGGACAACCAGTACATGGTCAAATTACCATGTGGGCTGCCTTTTCGTACATAAATGACCTCACCGTGCATCCGCGTGGGTGTGGTTGGGAAAGAGACGGGAGTACGTGCGCCGAGCGTGCACCTCTTCTCTTCATGCACGCCCCCACCTACATGGGTGTGTGTGAGAGATACAAACCTAGACAAATGGCTTTGTGCGGAATAAGTACTCTTCGTCAGCCATTGTAAGAGTGGAAAAAAGGTGAAGGAGGAGATAGGGGAGCGGCGGAGGTGTGCGATTCTTGGCTGGCGTTTGGCCTCGTTTAAATAGGAGATTAAATAGATGGCGGATGGGAGGAGATCGGACGGTGTTGCGTTTAATGCCGGCCCGGTCATGAACGGACGTGTGTCGAGAGTGGGTTTCTCGGCTTCCACACGGGCGGGTTTCATGGAGGCGTTTGAATGCGGCAAGGAGGCGTGTTCAGCCGGGCGTGCAGCGAGTGGCGCCCTCGACTCTGACGTAGGACACCGTGCCATTCTTACACTGACGTGTGGGCTCTTTGGGTACATGGCCTGCATGTCAGTGACCCAACGCAGGCAGCGCACATCAGAGGAACCTTTGGTGGGCCAGGGCAGTCAGAAGCGGGCATTTCATAAACCGATTATTGTTCATTGAGTGTGACGTCATCCTTTTCATGTAGATAAGCCTACTATGTTGATAGCCCGTTCGATGCATTGTGATTCATAAAGACCACTGCAAACATCAATGTTTTGCTTATCACAGATAAGGTTGATTAATACCCGTAATCATCCATGCCCTTAAACAAAGGGTGCATGCACGTATAGGTTGAGCGTGTGTCTTGCGTCCTGTGCTGTGTGCATGCAGGCGTGCGAGTGTTGCATGCGTTCAAGGGTACGTTTCAGTGTTGCATGCATGTGTGCGTACGTGCGTGTGTTCGTGAGTGCATGTGTATGTGTCAGTGTTGCACGCCAGCATGCGTGCGTGTGTTCGTTATGTGTACGTGTCAGTGTTGCACGCCTGCATGCATGCGTGCATGTGTATGTGTGGGGTGAGGCTACATGTCAGTCGACTGACTTTTTCATCTCTGGTCATTAGATTTTCCAGCCGTTGGATACGAAATCAAGGGCCTATAGTTTACCATCAAACTCCACCCCCTGAGCCGCCGGCCACCACCGGTCGAACCGTCGGCCCCCGCCTCCCGCGGCCGGCCCACACCGCCCCGCCCGCCCCGAAACCACGCCCCACCTCCGGTCCGCCGCCGCACCGGCCATCCCTCTAGGCCCCCCGCGTGAAGCTTTTTCTCCGGCGATCCCCACCCCACCGCCCAATCAACGCGCCCCCTACCACCGACGACTGCCAACCAGAGGTCTCACGACTTCGAGTACCCATCGACTAGTAATTTATTACCATTTTTGTCCTTCATATACGCGCTGACGGGTGGGCCCTATGGTAATGTGCGCTGCTGAATGTGGACCATTTGACTGGTCAATTGATCGTGTCATCAACAAATTACGGAGCTGGATGGTGAGCCAGTGACCGTATGATCACCCTAAAATGTATTTTATTAACATAGTACAGACTCAAACTACCATTTCTTTCTTTCATATATGGGCTGACAGGTGGGCCCACGGTTACGCGCCCCGATGGTGCAACACTAGTTGCTCCACGTGCAATGTTTGACTGGTCAATTGATTGTGTCATCAACAAAATATGGAGTTGTACGGGTGAGCCAGTGACCGTATAATCATGACATGTATTTTTTAACATGGTACAGACGCAAGGTGCTCATATATACGCGCAAGCACTCACCGCTATAAGCGCGCACACACAGACCCTACCCCTATGAGACCCTTCGAGAGAGTGAGCCTGCATATGATCTTGAGATTTTACGAAGTCACCATAGGTGCCTCGTAGTCGAGTGGAACGTCTCCTCCCACTGAACGCACATCACCGGAAAATATTGAAATTAACCCAGGATAAATGCAAGCACCGGGAATTTAACCCTGGTGGGCTCGAGAAACCACTGTCCTCCTAACCATCCAACCACATGTTGGTTAGCACGACAAAATGTATGTGGTGACCATGATGAGCTTATTCTGAAGTCCAGTGACCATATCATGCTTTCGTTTCAAATACAATGACCGTAAGTGTCGTCAACAAAATATGGAGCACGCATCAAATGCAAAGTCCGTCAGTGTCATCAAGAAAATACGGAGACGTATCATGAGCTAGATACCGTATGATCACCACGAGAATGTATACGGTGACCGTAATGAGCATATTCTGAAGTCCAGTGACCGTATAGTGCTTTAGCTTGAAATACAATGACCGTCATGCGTGAATGTGTCGTGGGCATGCATACTTTTAGAGGGCCGAGAGATAGTTTGTGTGCGTACGTGAAAGTGGTGTAGAAAGAGGGGGTGTCCAGTGGAGACAAGGAGTGATATGCCCTTCGTTTCTCTTTCCCGTGACTAATATTTTAGGAGAATATATAAACATTCACAATGCAGAACTGTCAGGACCCTGATTCCAAGCCACATCGATCTAGCCGGTAACACCTCATATCACTTTGCGGCCTCACGCACGGTATCCCACGGGTGTCACCTTACCATGGCCCGGGACCATTTGCGCCTTTGGGCTCACGTATATGGTAGTGTCGCTAGCATCCATATGACAGAGAACCCGGGCCGACATGGCTAGTCATGAACCCAAAGCGACACAGACCTATGGAGACAGGCATACATGAATCACATCGAGCATGTCGGTCATCAGCGAGTGATTCCGGGCTGTAGCACTGGGCCAACAGGACTCCGGAAGTCACCGCGTGACATTTCCCCGAAGGGACAGACATAGGAACGAAGTGAAACACATGCCAGCCAGTCAAGTGTCCTGAACAGTAGTGCTGGGCTAGCAGGACTCCTGTGTACCGGGCTGTAGCGGACTACTATGGCTCGAGGAACACTAGACCTACATTTCCCCATAAGAAAGGCTGCCAAGGATAAACAACTAGATTGTCGGATCCCACTCATACCAAGCATTTCAATCATACACACAATATGCCCGATATGAGTACATACAACATGGCATCACAACAAAACTCTACAACTCAAGTACTTTATTTAAAGGCTCCAGGGAGCCATACATAACATGTTCATACAGATAGGGGTCACATGACCCGACACTCAAGTCATACAAACATACAAGCACATGCGGAAGCAACTAGTCTGAGTACAGACTCTAGAAGAAAGAAGGCTTCTCGAAGCCTGTCTATCTACATAGGGCCCTCCATGGCCAGGATCACCACCTGGGTGGCTAGTCACTCGTCGACGTCAAGGTCTACGTAGAACCCATCAGAGGGGGCGGTGTTGTCGTCTGAAAACAGTAATTAAGCAAACATGAGTACAAAGGTACTCAGCAAGTCTTACATCAGAACCTACTATACATGCTTATTCTCAAGAGGGTGGTGGGGTTAATGCAGCAAGACAGCTTTGACTCTTGGCTAAGCTATCCTACGGAACTCCACCAGTAAAATAGTTTTTCGCACACGAGTCCACTACTCACCAACACAATACTCCACCGGGGATCCTCCCTCGTCATCCTACGAGAGGGCCATCCTCGGTACTCACACTTATCTTGAGTCTTTTAGTAGTATCCATTAACTTGTCTATGAACTGTATAGGCAACCAAGTAGTCCTTTACCGCGGACGCGACTATTCGAATAGTTTTATACCCTGCAGGGGTGTACTTCTTCATACACACTTTCACCACTTGCCACCGTTTACACGACATGTACTCGGCAACCTTCAAGCGGAAGCCCAGCGAGGGTGTCGGCCACGGACTACCTAAACACTTAAGTCTCTAGTCCAGGTTTATCGCCTATCCAGGTTCCATCCGCAGGGAGTCCGGCCGAGGTTTCCACATACGGCCCCGAACGATGTGTACATGGTTCCCGAGACACCAAACGGGTGACTCGGTACACCGTGCCACGGTGTATCTACCGCAACATAGCCCACCCCTAGGGTCAGCGCTACGCACGGCCGCCAACACATAACCTACAAACACCAGAAACTATTTGCAACTCCTGGACAGAGTACTAGGGTGATTAAGAAGCCGAGAGGGTCCATTGGTTTCGGGCCCAATGTACGGTAGTAACTGCATCTTAAATCACACATACAGATCTCAGTTCTTATGGACGGCCTCAATGAAACAACCCACCATGTACTCCTACATGGCCTCTCATCGATACCTTTACCAAAACATGTTCAACACATCCCTCATATTACCGACACAAGCATTTCACTCTAGCCCATCACCCAGATGAACCAGACCTGACACAACTCTAAGCATAGCAGGCATAGCAAGATAGGAATCACATACATGTCTCAATCAACTCCTACACATGCTAGTGGGTTTCATCTAGTTACTGTGGCAATGACAAGTTATGCAGAGGATAAGGGTTCAACTACCGTAACACACAACAGTTTGAATCGCGTTGTCTTAATGCAGTAAACCAGAGCAGAAGCGAGAACATGGGTTTGTATCAAAATGATCAATGGGTTGCTTGCCTGATGGAGTGGTAGTGGGATACTGCCCTTCAGTTGGATACTCGTGAATATCCTCGGAGGCAGAACCTACCACGAAGAACACATCGGAACACAATCAACACAGGACGATATGCAACAATATGATGCATGCTATGACATGGCAATATGAATGTGTCTTGGCCTAATGCAAGTTATAACAGAAAGGAATGAACTCATTTGAATCAAAGATTCAAATATTAGCTCATTAAACATGGCCTTAATAGTGCATTTCCTTATTCTTCTTAAACAGCAAGATAAACTTGTTTTGTCATGCATGAAACCATTACAGATGGATAGATTGAATTTTTCTGATCATTTTTCATATATAAATCTTTGCATTTGGAGCTTTGGTTGATTTTCTATGATTTTTAGAAGTTTTGACTATTTTCTGGAATTTCCTATTAAAGAATAAATCCAGTAATTTAATTACTGCGTCAGCATTACGTCAGGGTGACGTCAGTGGTCAACGGGGATGTCCAGGTCAAACCTGACTGGTGGGTCCCGCGTGTCAGTAGTTAATTAAGCTAATTATTTTTAATTAAAACTAATCTAATTTAGTTAACAGAGGGGGCCCACTTGTCATTGACTCAGGGGTGTCAAACTGGGGTCAAACCCCTGGTCAGCGGGGCTAATCCCGCCGGTGACTCGACGCCGGCGAGGCCCGAGACGGTGGCGCGGCTCGTAAAATGCCCACAGGGCACGGGCGAAGCCGTTCTTGGGCTCGTTGGAGAGCTCTTGCAGGCGCGCATCTAGTGGTGGTGGAGGCCGGGCCTATGGTGGCTGGAGACAATGACGGCGAGCTCCAAGGCGGCGGCCGGAGTTCGGCGATGTGCGGGGTTTGGGCTGCGGCGTGCAAACACGAAAACTGAGGCGCTAGCGAGGCACTACGCGATGCGGCAAGTACGTTGCATAGCACGGGATGACCAAATGGTCGCCGGAGCGACGCCGGCGACAAGCTCGAGCGGAGACGAGCTTCAGCCATGGTGGAACTATGGCCTAGAGGGTGCAAACGTGTGGGAAAGAAGAGAGGAAAATCGGCGGAGCTCACAGGGAGGTCGATGAGCAGATCAGTGGGCTCGGGGGCGACCGGAGCGAGGCGAATCGATGAACGGCGTCCGGCGGGTACCGAGGTTGAAGACGGCGCGATAGCGGCGATGCAGGGCCTCCGGCGAAGCGTGGCTCGGTGGGGAGGGCGAGGGCATCGTGGCGGAGCGATTTGGCTTGGCGCAGGGGCGAGGGTGTGGCTCTGGCGTCGTCTACGGCGAATGGCGGCGAGGAACGCGCTCGGGCATCACGGGAGAGAGTGAGGGAGACGAGGGGGAGAGTGAGCGAGGATGAGAGGGGGACGTGGGGGTCGCGTGGCATCCCTAGACGTCTCCAGGACGTCGGCAGAAGCAGGAGGTGGCCGGCGTGTGGCCGCGGGCGCCGGCCACGCGCTCCGCGTCCTTCTGGCGGGAGGAGGACGACGACTGGCAGCCAGTCGGCTGGGCCGAGCCAGGTGGGCTGGGCCAGCACAGGTAAGGCCCAGGTAGCTTCCCTCTCTCTCTCTTTTATTTTTATTTGTTTCTGTTTTTCTATTTAACTGCAAATGTTGGGCTTTAATTAAAATACTAAAATGTTTCCAAAAATCCTGAAAATAATTTTGGGCTCTGTTTAGAATATTTCCAACATCAAACATTTATTTCCAAAATTATTTGAGCATTTAAATTATTTTATAGCATTTAAATGCCCAAATTCAAATACTTATGATTTAATTCAGTGACCTTCTATTGACCTAGAAAATTGTGCACCAATTTTGCCAGAGGTTTTAACCCAAGACAAAGAGGATGAACTTTTTAGAAGGGAATTTTAGGTTCATTGAAAATAATTTTAGTAAACCCTAGTTGTTTCCAGGGGGGTGTTGGGGGTTTCTGCTTTCCCCATTTCAAATTTAAGAGAAATTTAAACATGATGCACACTCTAATGCTTGAACTAGCTAGGGTGTGACAACTCACCCCCACTCAAAAGAATCTCGTCCCGAGATTTAGGATCCTCCGGGAAGAAGGTGGGGTACTCGAGTCGAAGACGATCCTCCCTTTCCCAAGTGGCTTCTTTCTCGGAATGGTGTGACCATTGAACCTTGAGAAACTTGATATTCTGACATCGAGTGGTACGCTTGGCTTGATCAAGGATACGAACGGGATATTCCCAATAGGAGAGGTTATCTTGTAGATCAAGCGTTTCATGGTCCACTCCATGGATAGGATCCGCGAAGCAACGCCTTTGTTGTGAAACATGGAAGACATCGTGAACTCTGGAAAGATGCAGAGGTAGTTCCAATTGGTAGGCAACTTCTCCTCGTTTGGCAAGAATGCGAAAGGGTCCAATGTAACGAGGAGCCAATTTGCCTTTGATACCGAAACGATGGGTTCCCTTTAACGGAGTAACCCTAAGGTAAGCCTTCTCGTCGACTTCATAAATCATAGGCTTATGTTTATGATCATATTGACTCTTTTGACGAGCTTGGGCTGTTTTCAATTTCTCACGAATAATGCGAACCTGCTCTTCTGCTTCCTGAATCATATCCGGGCCAAAGAGTTGTCTTTCCCCGGTTTCTGACCAGTTAAGAGGCGTTCGACATTTTCGTCCATAAAGAACTTCGAAAGGAGCCTTGCCTAAGCTAGCTTGATAACTATTGTTATAAGCAAACTCCGCGAAGGGAAGACATTTCTCCCAACTCATTCCGAACAAGATGACAGAAGCTCGGAGCATATCTTCTAGAATTTGATTAACTCGCTCTACTTGACCACTTGATTGAGGATGGAAGGCGGTACTAAAAGAGAGGCGAGTTCCCATAGCATTTTGGAAACTTTCCCAAAATCGAGAGGTGAAGAGACTCCCACGGTCTGAGTTAATTTCCAATGGAACACCATGAAGAGACACTATTCGGGAGATGTATAAATCGGCTAGCTGGCTAGCGGTGATACTCTCGCGAACAGGTAGGAAATGGGCTACTTTGGAAAGTCGGCCGATCACGACGAAGATGGCATTATTCCCTCTCTTGGTTCTGGGAAACCCAGTGATGAAATCCATACTGATTTTATCCCATTTCCATTCAGGGATAGCCAAAGGTTGAAGGGTGCCAGCAGGCCGTTGATGCTCTGCTTTAACACGACGACAAACGTCACAATTAGCAATGTATTGAGCGATTTCCCCCTTCATCCTAGTCCACCAAAACCTCTGGCGTAGGTCTTCATATATTTTGGTACTACCGGGATGAATGGTGAGAGGGGATTCATGAGCTTCCTTAAGGATCAGCCGCCTCAGGTTTCGTGCCTTTGGAACCACTAGGCAATTCCCAAAGTATACAACACCTTGATCATCAATGGAGAAACAATTTGCGACTCCTTTCTTAATGTTTCTCTTAATACGGGAGATTCCCGGATCTACCTTCTGTGCCTTGATGATCTGATCCATAAGGGTAGGTTTCGCCACCAGGGTGGATAGGAATCCTTGAGGAACAATGTGAAGATTTAGCTTACGAAATTCCTCATGGAGAAATGGTTGACTTTGTTGTAATATCAGGTTGTTACAATAGGACTTACGGCTTAGCGCATTAGCCATGACATTGGCTTTGCCCGGGGTGTAAGTTATTCCTAAGTCGTAATCCGAGATCAACTCAACTCAACGTCTTTGCCTGAGATTCAAATCTAGTTGGGTGAAGATATATTTCAAACTTTGGTGATCGGTGAAGATCTCGCAATGATTACCGAGAAGGTAATGTCGCCAAGTTTTAAGTGCATGGACTACAGCTGCAAGCTCTAGATCATGTGTGGGATAATTTTCCTCATGTGGGTGTAATTGCCGTGAAGCATAGGCAATTACCTGACGATCTTGCATGAGTATGCAACCTAGTCCTTGCCGCGAGGCGTCGCAAGATAATAAAGTCCTTGGAGAAATCTGGTGGTACCAGTACGGGAGCAGATGTCAGGTGTCTTTTCAGTTCCTGAAAGCTGAACTCGCACTGTGGAGTCCACTCGAACTTTTTATCTTTCTTGAGGAGTTCAGTTAGAGGTTTAGCAACCTTGGAGAAATTCTCGATGAAGCAGCGAGAATAGCTCGCTAAGCCAAGGAAGCTCCGAACTTGCTTGACCGTCTCAGGTGGAGTCCAATCAAGGACGGCTTGAACTCGCTCGGGATTGACAGCAATACCCTTACCAGAAATTACATGGCCTAGATAGGTCACTTCTAGCAACCAAAATTCACACTTGGAGAATTTGGCATAAAGACGATGCTCTCGAAGTTTCATCAATACCAGCCTTAGATGTTCGGCATGTTCCTCTTCATTCTTGGAGTAGATGAGTATGTCATCGAGGTATACTACGACGAATTTATCCAAGTACTCCATGAAAACCGAGTTCATTAACCGGGAGAAGGTGGCTGGGGCATTGGTTAAACCAAAGGACATAACGGTGTACTCGTATTGGCCATAACGAGTAACAAAGGCCGTTTTGGGAATGTCCCCGTTTTTGATTTTGATTTGATGGTAGCCCAACCTCAGATCCATCTTGGAAAAGACTGAGGATCCAGCGAGCTGATCATACAGATCGTTGATCCTGGGAAGCGGATATTTGTTCTTGATGGTGACCAAATTGACAGGTCGGTAATCCACAACCATTCGATCCGTTCCATCCTTCTTCTTAACGAAGAGGACGGGGCAAGCCCAAGGAGAGGAACTAGGACGGATGAAACCCTTTTTCAAGGACTCATCGAGTTGGTTCTTAAGCTCGGCTAGTTCTAAGGGTGCCATCTTGTAGGGTCTTCTATAAATTGGAACAGTTCCTGGAACAAGGTCTATCACAAACTCAACATCCCTGTCAGGTGGAACACCTGGCAGTTCTTCTGGAAAGACATCCGGAAAGTCTCGGACTACCGGAACATCCTCAAGGTCTGGAAGAGGGTTGGCATTTAGGGAGTAAAGCTGGCGCTTGGCCACTCGAGTTAAGACATTGACTGTCTCGCCCGATGGGTGAGTAAGTTGAACGGTTCTAGTGGCACAATCAATCTTAGCATAATGAGCTGACATCCAGTCCATACCCAAGATGATGTTTATGTCCGTGGACTTGAGAGCTATTAATGATGCACGGAAGACAAGTCTATCGACAAGAATTTCGTTCCCATGGCTTATTCTAGAAGTTTGCCATTTGAAACCCGGAGTTTGAATTACCATGGAAGTGGGTATGTCACAGAATGTCGTGTTGTGCAATCGAGCATAGTTCTCGGATATAAATGAATGAGATGCTCCAGTATCGAAAAGAACAGATGCCGGATGGTAGTTAACAAGGAGCGTACCAAGGACGACGTTGGGATCCTCATGAGCCTCCTCGGCTGAAACATAGTTGACATGGCCACGGGCAGTAGTGACCGGCTTGGCGTAGAATGTCTTTCCCGCGGGCTTACCACGGCCAACAGACTTTCCAGTTTGAATGGGGTTGTTGTTCTGGGGACACTCTCGACTATAGTGACCCGGCTCTCCACACTTAAAGCATGTCACCACAGTGGGGTGTGGAGCAGCATTAGCAGCGGGGCCACCATAGGGCTTGGGTGGTGCAAATTGCTGGTTGGGACGAGGCGCCTCAAAGGATGGCCTCGGGATGAACCTGGGTGGCAGTGCCGTGCTTGGAATCCACACCCGGCACTTCTGAGTTCCAGAGCCGGATGAAGAGCCAAAATCACGGGAGTGCTTGCGTGAAGTGTCATAATCAGTCTGGCCTGTCTCAGCACTGATGGCTTTATTGACCAACTTCTGAAAGGATGTGCACTCGTGCAGACGGAGATCGCGGCGAAGCTCAGGGCTAAGTCCCTTGCGGAACCTTGCCTGCTTCTTAGCGTCAGTAGATACCTCTTCAGGGGCATAGTGTGCCAGATTCCCAAATTCACGACTATATGCATCCACAGTCAGTCTTCCTTGGGTGAAGTTGCAGAACTCCTCCCTCTTGCGATCCATGAGACCTTCCGGGATGTGATGCTCACGGAAAGCCTCACTGAATTCAGCCCAAGTAGTGATTTGGCCGACCGGGCGCATAGCTTCGAAGTTTTCCCACCAAAGGCTAGCAGGGCCTTCGAGGTGATAGGCAGCATAAGTAACCTTGTCGGCTTCGGCTACGCTGGCAGAACGTAGCTTGTGAGTGATGCTGCGAAGCCAGTCATCCGCGTCGAGGGGTTCGACGGAATGGTTAAACTTTGGTGGGTACAGCTTGATGAAGTCATTGATTGACACCAAGTCATTTCGCAGATGGCGTGCAGTGTTCTGTTCAATCCGCTCTAGCAGGCGGTTAGTCTCACGCTTGTTTCTTTCCGCCTCCAGCATCACTTCGGCCAGAGAAGGCGGGTGAGGCAGATTTTCACCCCTAGCTGCACTGGCTTCCCCCTGCTCCGAGGCAGCAGGGTTGCTGCGGGTGTTGACCATCCAAGGAGAAAACAAGACAATGGTTTAGATAAGGATGGATCAAACTTAGCAAGGAAGTGCAGTATGTAATGGATAACACGGAATGCAGAGATGTTCATCCGTATGTCATGGTAATATAAAACTGCCATATATATACCATCGGTCATACACATCATACATAGTTTAGTACAAGCCCAGGCTACAGTACAACTATGATGAAAGACGTTACATCTCATCGGAGGCATTCCAAGCTCCTATACATTATTTGTCTACACCTCCGGAATTGATTACACACTAAGTCGTAGTCCACCAGTCACGCAGGACAGTGAAGATACAACTATTACAATACTAGTGATACTACTACTAACTCAGACAGCTCCGTAGTAGTCCTCATAGAAGTCACCTTCATAGCCTGGAAGTTCAACGTGACCATCCGGTAACAGACGGTCCTGAGGAGCCTGTGGACCATAGGGACTAGGATGAGGTCTTGGACCAACAAACGGTGGCCTGCGGGGACCACGGGGTGGGGTGATGCCTCCCACATCACGCCAATCCACCATGTCTGGCAGAGCTGATCTCACAGGATACAGATCCCTTGTATCCATACATCCAGCTTGCACCGCAGGTGCAAACCGAGTCAATGTGGCCCAATGATCAGCACGGGTATTGAAAAGCTCCAGCCTCAAGGCCCGATTCTCTCGGTCCTTATCTTCGAGCATCTCAGTAGTGGTACGAGTTAATGAGTCCTCCTGAGTGGAGTCAGCATAGATAGCCTGAAGATACCCTTGCGCTCCCGGAAGTGAAGCTGGCATGTAACGGAAGTCGGTGTTCCGAAGCAGGCCAGTCCGAACTCGCATAATGGTCATCATGGAATAGGCAGCATCCTTCACAGCCATCTCAACAGTAACCCCGAGTCCATAGGAACAGTGAAGGGGCTCGATAGATCCAGGATAAGAAGGAAATATCCTGATGGTGCAGAAATATTGGCTTTGATTAAAGTCGCGGAATTGCTCTTCAACGGTGTATTCGGGATACCAACGGTAACCCGTCTCGATCATTACCCGGACTAACATAACAGTATGACCGGGCACGTCGAGGCACCGGGTCAGGCGTACCACTTGGTTTTGAACACGGTTGGCCATCTGAAAGCACAACCACAATGCAAAGACATCAGAATTTCTAGGGAAAATTGGACAGCATAACAGCTGTAAATGCTCAGAAAAAGATTCGAGACATCCACAACAGTTCGCAATACCACTCAACAACATCATATCAAGGTTCTGATCCAATTAGCAACATACTAAGAATAGTAGAAACTGAACTGGGACTTGTAACAACAATCCTATAAGCTACTACGGATTAGTAACACGTGAACCTGATAGAAGAAGAGAGCCTAGTCCTTAACCCACGTTGAATGAGAAGAGAATGACTCAGATCAGAGGCATAGGGTAAAGGAGTAAAAGAGCCTTACGTTCCCTCCAACAATCAATTCCCCTACATATAACTAAAGCATTTCTAGACTCGACATCGACCAGCTTGGCTCAACGAACCTACAGGCAGTCCGGCTCTGATGCCAACGCTGTCAGGACCCCGATTCCAAGCCATATCGATCTAGCCGGTAACACCTCATATCACTTTGCGGCCTCACGCACGGTATCCCACGGGTGTCGCCTTACCATGGCCCGGGACCGTTTGCGCCTTTTGGCTCACGTATATGGCAGTGTCGCTAGCATCCATATGACAGAGAACCCGGGCCGACATGGCTCGTCGTGAACCCAAAGCGACACAGACCTATGGAGACAGGCATACATGAATCACATCGAGCATGTCGGTCATCAGCGAGTGATTCCGGGCTGTAGCACTGGGCTAACAGGACTCCGGAAGTCACCGCGTGACATTTCCCCGAAGGGACAGACATAGGAACGAAGTGAAACACATGCCAGCCAGTCAAGTGTCCTGAACAGTAGTGCTGGGCTAGCAGGACTCCGGTGTACCGGGCTGTAGCGGACTACTATGGCTCGAGGAACACTAGACCTACATTTCCCCATAAGAAAGGCTGCCAAGGATAAACAACTAGATTGCTGGATCCCACTCATACCAAGCATTTCAATCATACACACAATATGCCCGATATGAGTACATACAACATGGCATCACAACAAAACTCTACAACTCAAGTACTTTATTTAAAGGCTCCAGGGAGCCATACATAACATGTTCATACAGATAGGGGTCACATGACCCGACACTCAAGTCATACAAACATACAAGCACATGCGGAAGCAACTAGTCTGAGTACAGACTCTAGAAGAAAGAAGGCTTCTCGAAGCCTGTCTATCTACATAGGGCCCTCCATGGCCAGGATCATCACCTGGGTGGCTAGTCACTCGTCGACGTCAAGGTCTACGTAGAACCCATCGGAGGGGGCGGTGTTGTCGTCTGAAAACAGTAATTAAGCAAACATGAGTACAAAGGTACTCAGGAAGTCTTACATCAGAACCTACTATACATGCTTATTCTCAAGAGGGTGGTGGGGTTAATGCAGCAAGCCAGCTTTGACTCTTGGCTAAGCTATCCTACGGAACTCCACCAGTAAAATAGTTTTTCGCACACGGGTCCACTTCTCACCAACACAATACTCCACCGGGGATCCTCCCTCGTCATCCTACGAGAGGGCCATCCTCGGTACTCACACTTATCTTGAGTCTTTTAGTAGTATCCATTAACTTGTCTATGAACTGTATAGGCAACCAAGTAGTCCTTTACCGCGGACGCGGATATTCGAATAGTTTTATACCCTGCAGGGGTGTACTTCTTCATACACGCTTTCACCACTTACCGCCGTTTACACGACATGTACTCGGCAACCTTCAAGCGGAAGCCCAGCGAGGGTGTCGGCCACGGCCTACCTAAACACTTAAGTCTCTAGTCCAGGTTTATCGCCTATCCAGGTTCCATCCGCAGGGAGTCCGGCTGAGGTTTCCACATACGGCCCCGAACGATGTGTACAGGGTTCCCGAGACACCAAACGGGTGACTCGGTACACTGTGCCACGGTGTATCTACCGCAACATAGCCCACCCCTAGGGTCAGCGCTACGCACGGCCGCCAACACATAACCTACAAACACCAGAAACTATTTGCAACTCCTGGACAGAGTACTAGGGTGATTAAGAAGCCGAGAGGGTCCATTGGTTTCGGGCCCAATGTACGGTAGTAACTGCATCTTAAATCACACATACAGATCTCAGTTCTTATGGACGGCCTCAATGAAACAACCCACCATGTACTCCTACATGGCCTCTCATCGATACCTTTACCAAAACATGTTCAACACATCCCTCATATTACCGACACAAGCATTTCACTCTAGCCCATCACCCAGATGAACCAGACCTGACACAACTCTAAGCAATAGCAGGCATAGCAAGTTAGGAATCACATACATGGCTCAATCAACTCCTACAACATGCTAGTGGGTTTCATCTAAGTTACTGTGCAATGACAAGTTATGCAGAGGATAAGGTTCAACTACGTAACACACAAGCAGTTTGATCGCGTGTCTTAATGCAGTAAACCAGAGCAGAAGCGAGAACATGGGTTTGTATCGAATGATCAATGGGTTTGCTTGCCTGATGGAGTGGTAGTGGGATACTGCCCTTCAGTTGGATACTCTCGTGAATATCCTCGGAGGCAGAACCTACCACGAAGAACACATCGGAACACAATCAACACAGGACGATATGCAACAATATGATGCATGCTATGACATGGCAATATGAATGTGTCTTGGCCTAATGCAAGTTATAACAGAAAGGAATGAACTCATTTGAATCAAAGATTCAAATATTAGCTCATTAAACATGGCCTTAATAGTGCATTTCCTTATTCTGCTTAAACAGCAAGATAAACTTGTTTTGTCATGCATGAAACCATTACAGATGGATAGATTGAATTTTTCTGATCATTTTTCATATATAAATCTTTGCATTTGGAGCTATGGTTGATTTTCTATGATTTTTAGAAGTTTTGACTATTTTCTGGAATTTACTATTAAAGAATAAATCCAGTAATTTAATTACTACGTCAGCATTACGTCAGGGTGACGTCAGTGGTCAACGGGGACGTCTAGGTCAAACCTGACTGGTGGGTCCCGCGTGTCAGTAGTTAATTATGCTATTATTTTTAATTAAAACTAATCTGATTTAGTTAACAGAGGGGGCCCACTTGTCATTGACTCAGGGGAGTCAAACTGGGGTCAAACCCCTTGTCAGCGGGGCTAATCCCGCCGGCGACTCGACGCCGGCGAGGCCTGAGACGGTGGCGCGGCTCGGAAAACGCCCACAGGGCACGGGCGAGGCCGTTCTTTGGCTCGTTGGAGAGCTCTTGCAGGCGCGCATCTAGTGGTGGTGGAGGCCGGGCCTATGGTGGCCGGAGACAACAACGGCGAGCTCCAAGGCGGCGGCCGGAGTTCGGCCATGTGCGGGGTTTGGGCTGCGGCGTGCAAACACGGAAACTGAGGCGCTAGCGAGGCACTAAGCGATGCGGCAAGCACGTTGCATAGCACGGGATGACCAAATGGTCGCCGGAGCAACACCGGCGACAAGATCGAGCGGAGACGAGCTTCGGCCATTGTGGAACTATGGCCTAGAGGGTGCAAACGCGTGGGAAAGAAGAGGGGAAAAGCGGCGGAGCTCACAGGGAGGTCGATGAGCAGATCAGTTGGCTCGGGGGCGACCGGAGCGAGGCGAATTGATGAACGGCGTCCGGCGGGTACCGAGGTTGAAGACGGCGCGATAGCGGCGATGCAGGGCCTCCGGCGAAGCATGGCTCGGTGGGGAGGGCGAGGGCGTCGTGGCGGAGCGATTTGGCTTGTTGGAGGGGCGAGGGAGTGGCTCTGGCGTCGTCTACGGCGATCGGCGGTGAGGAACGCGCTCGGGCATTGCGGGAGAGAGTGAGGGAGACGAGGGGGAGAGTGAGCGAGGATGAGAGGGGGACGTGGGGGTCGCGTGGCATCCCTGGACGTCTCCAGGACGTCGGCAGAAGCAGGAGGTGGCCGGCGTGTGGCCGCGGGCGCTGGCCACGCGCTTCGTGTCCTTCTGGCGGGAGGAGGACGACGACTGGCAGCCAGTCGGCTGGGCCGAGCCAGGTGAGCTGGGCCAGCACAGGTAGCTTCCCTCTCTCTCTTTTATTTTTATTTGTTTCTTTTTTTCTATTTAACTGCAAATGTTTGGCTTTAATTAAAATACTAAAACGTTTCCAAAAATCCTGAAAATAATTTTGGGCTCTGTTTAGAATATTTCCAACAGCAAAAACATTTATTTCCAGAATTATTTAAGCATTTAAATTGTTTTATAGCATTTAAATGCCCAAATTCAAATACTTATGATTTAATTCAATGACCTTCTATTGACCTAGAAAATTGTGCACCAATTTTGCCAGAGGTTTTAACCCAAGACAAAGAGGATGAACTTTTTAGAAGGGCATTTCAGGTTCATTGAAAATAATTTTAGTAAACCCTAGTTGTTTCCAGGGGGGGTGTTGGGGGTTTCTGCTTTCCCCATTTCAAATTTAAGAGAAATTTAAACATGATGCACACTCTAATGCTTGAACTAGCTAGGGTGTGACAAGAACAAATATTTTTGGATGCACCATGCAATTAACTATCATGTATAACATTGTACTATTGTGTATGCTTATTTTCTTAGTGGCCGATTGCGTGTGTGGTGTGGTGGGCACATCATTTCTAGTTGTGGTGGGTCAACATGAGGACTCATGGGTCGGTTCCATCCTGCGCCACATAGGTTGGACCGAGACGCGTTATACGAAGACCCATGTGGAGGACTCGGTATACAACACGAAGCTAGCTACCAGAGTCGCGGAGGACTCTATCTATCCCACTGGTGATAAGCCGGCTATATATGATTTGTAACCCTAGGCCCCCAGTATGTTATAGAAGCTTGGGGGCTAGTTCATCGATAGTATACACACATGCACAATGCCTGGTATTCACGTGTACTTTGTACACACCCCTATCACTAATATATAGTACTAGTAGTAGGCTTTTTCCTCAACTGAAAGGGTCCGAACTAGGGTAAACCTTTACCTCGTATTACCATCCATCCTAACAGTCAGGGATATCCTACCGAATGATATGATGGAATCATATCTGCCAACTACTAAGAGAGAGGTGTGTCTGGGGGGGCAATGTGTGCGAGAGAGGCCTAAAGATAATGTGTGTGCGGGAGACACGTAGGCACATATATGTGCGTATAGAGGGCTAGTAGAGACCGTGCGTGTGTATATATGCATGTGAGAGAAATAGTGTTTTCCAACTGAGATTAGTGAAAAGAGTGGTACATAGTAGTCAGAAAGAGAAATAGAGATACAGAGAGAGCATGTGCGCGAGACTCCCCGACACCCCGAGAGAGATTGTGAGAATGTGTGAAAGAGAAATGCCGATGCATATAAAGTGTGTGCACTTATGTGGTAGATAGAGAGATATATAGCGCGTTTGTGAGAACGGGCCGAGGCATAGTGCATCTACTTGTAAAAGGCAGTTCTACGCATTAAATTAAAATATAAATGGCATTATTATTTTTGGATGATATCATGAATTTTGCAGATTGCGTATGGACGAAAATCGGTCTATCAAACACCCATACTCTATTGAATTCTAGCATGTGCATGTGTTTATTTCATATTATCGATCCATAGAGTGAGAGTGGTTTGAAATACAGGCAATGGATGCTTTTGCAATTCATATATAAATATTAATTAGTGCACTCCATGTTGTCACTGTGAAGCACTTTATACATTTGTCACTTGCATTGATACATTCCAAATTTCTAGCTACGAAATAGAATACATGTCGAATTCAACATAAAGGGGGTTTCGAAGATTTGAATTCATAGGAAGTGCATTAATGTATTTGAACCCGAGATAATGGCATTTGTAAATCAGATGTAAAAGGGGGCATCAATCTTTGTTGTGCATTTGAACATGCTATATATATTCATACACATGTCTAACTTTTTTTTTGCAACCAACGAGATTATATCTGGAACCATGCATGAACAGAGGTAAGTTGCATATTTTTTAATATATACTTGTGTACAATGTATATTCAAATGTACCCCCTCTATTCCAAAATAATCGTAGCTTTAGGATTTTCAAGAGTAAAGATTTGTGAAGTTTGACAAATCCTGAAAGTCCAATTCAAGAGAACCGAAAGCGTTAATGCTTCTGCTCCCAAATATTGAACGAAGTGCCAAATAGGCCTCTCGTCACCCGAAACCGCGCGAGACTAATGTTTGGTGGTAGGAAATTATTGTCCTGACTCTAGCCCGTGTAGCCTATCGGCCCGATGTCCAAAGGTCTAAACCGGGGTAGGTTTGTAACTTCACCAAGACGCTAGTCTCAACCGCATCCGAGAATCATTCATACGCCGTGGGTGCCTAAACACCCATGCGCTTGGCTGAAATCTATCCCGCCCACATTTGGGACACCTGAGATTACTGTCCTACCCCCAACCCGCAATATGTCCGAAATTTTAGATGGGGGCAAAGTTTGTAACTTTCCCCAAATTTCAAACAAGTCCGTCCCAAACCGAAACATTGTTCCCCCTTAGTTCCCCGCCTCCCTCCGTTTCCCCATTCATACTCCGTGGGCGCCAAAACGCCCTCTCCACCAGCCGTGAAACCCCAGGCTCCTCCGTCCTCCACCCCATAGCACCCAATCCACCGCCGCCCTCCACCATCACGCCGGAGACGGTACCCCGACGTCATCGTCCAACGCAACCGCAACCGCAACGCCCTCAAGGACTTAGCAACTGAAGCCGAGGTAGAGCTGCCTCCACGACGCCGACACCGACGTACATCATACCAGAACCACCCCGACCACGCCATCCTGCGCCTCACTGCTGCCGCTCCACTGTCACAACCGTCCACCGCACCGGAGCTGTTCCCGCTACGCTGTCGTTCGCCGCCTCGGATCTGGTTCCCCCCTGCCGACAGACGTCCACTGCACCACACTCAACAACTTGGCCATGGATTCGTCCAAGGCTCCACCATCCTCCACAACTTCTCGTTTCCAGCAAACCACAAGAAGATCGTTGGAAAAACAGAAGGAGGACACAACACTGCCAGCAGAAAGAGGTACTCCTCTTCCCTTATTCATGCAAACCTTACGTCTCTGCTCACACGTATTCATCCCACGAAAGAAACTAGTTGAGCGTGTCTTACATCATCTTTTTTGTGATACTAAATACACAAGGTTTCCTCCCTTTACTATTTCACCTTTGCTAGAGGTCAGTAGCCCGCCTGGATTTCAATTCAGGGTCAGTCTAACCGCAATTAAAAGAAGCAGCACCTGCTTAGGCGCGCGGAGCACCTAGTCCGCATGTTCGCCGGGGAAGCGGCGCATCGGTGTCTATCATTGGGGTGTGGGGTGCAGGAGATGCTTGCGCCCAATCTAGAGGTCGGTGGGGCTTGAATGGATGGCCGGGGGGCGGTGCCAAGCACGGCGGTGCGGTGAGGTCGAGGGGAGGGTGCAGGCAGGGGACTGGGCCGGTGGTCACTGGCGTTTCGAGGAAGATCATCAAAACTGACTAGCTGGAGGTAGATGAAGGCGATCTGCCCGTTCTTTGTACATCAGACGGTGCAGAAAAAATGGACTGACCAATTTTTTTCAATCAACTGTTAGTTTCATAGAATCCAGTAGTAATTTAGTGTGCCATGCATGTTGTAGAGCTATCATATGTCTCCCGTCATTTATTTCTCACCGACCTGCTATCTGCTACCTTTACACTATACTAATTGTGCACACACTTCACCCATACTCACACTATTGTTTTTTTATGCATGGATATTTCAGAATCTGACGCAGTGTTGATGAATGTAGAAAAGAAAAGACAGAAGTCGCTTCAGTGTAATTCAAAGATAAGCACTAAGCGTTTCAGCGCTCTAAAGGGTGCAGTGTCAGCAGTTGGAGATAGTAAACGTAGCTCTGCAGTTGATGATCTCAATTGTCACACACAACCATCCCAGGTGCTTGCTTTAACTTCGTGCTATCAAATGTGGTTGCATGTTGTATATGGTTTCTAGCTTGTATTGCTTCCAATTTGGTTAAATTGCATCTGCTTACTTTACACATTATACCTTTGATAATGACATGCCTTCCTGTTTTTGATACATACTACATATGTCTATTAACCATGTTCGTACGTCAAACTAATGCTCTTTTGTATCCCTCGTCAATCACTTATGATGAGACAGTCACCCCATTGGGTTACTGCGAGACGCCATACTCGTTTAAAGAGTGCAGTGTCATCCTCCCCACATGATTCTCAAGAAACATCAAGGCTAAATGAAGATAGTCAATGTAGCTCTCTAGTTGATGACCGCAATTCCCCCACACCACCATCACAAGTGCTTGCTCTAACTTCGCAGTGTGATATGTGCTTGCATGTTGCATACGGTGTCCAGCTTGTAATGCTTCTAATTAGGGTAAATTGCATCTGCTTAGTTTACTCATTATACCTGTGAATATGGCATGCCTTCCTATTTTTGGTACACACTACATCTATGTGTTAACCTTGTTCTTACATGAAACTACCTCTCTTCTGTATCCTGCATCAATCACTTACGATGGGTCACCTTTATACGTTGCATATTGCATATTATTTCTAGCCTGTTTCCATGTATTGCTTCTAATTTGGTCAAATACATTTGTTAGGGCACCCTTTTAATTTGGCAGAGTGATATTAGTTTCATCTTTCATATGGTTTCTAGCTTGCATTGATTCTAACAAGTTCAAGCACCTTGTGCTTAGTTTACACTTTATACATCATACATGTCAATATGTCACGCCATCCTGTTTTTCATACATATTCCATCCTCCTATCATGCGGCTGCCTTACATGAAAGTAGTGTTTGTCAATATCATGCATCAATGGGTTCTGAAGAGCAAATTTTATTCCTTAGCACCTTGTGCTTAGTTTACACTTTATACATCATACATGTCAATATGTCACGCCATCCTGTTTTTCATACATATTCCATCCTCCTATCATGCGGCTGCCTTACATGAAAGTAGTGTTTGTTAATATCATGCATCAATGGGTTCTGAAGAGCAAATTTTATTCCTTTTTCTTGTGGGTTTGACTTGACAATGAAAATTCAAGAAAGAGGAAGGAAAAGAGTAAGGAAGGCGATGATGGTGGTCCTCTGCAGCAACGTAAACGGAGCATCTGTATCGATTCTCCTTGTACTGATAGTGCATTACAAGGTCCAAGTCTTTGCTCCCCTACTCCACCATCCAAGGTGCTTTCTCTAACTTGGCAGTGTGATATCTGGTTGCATGTTGCATATGGTGTCTAGCTTGTATTGCTCCTAATTAGTGTAAACTACATCTGCTTAGCTTATACATGATATGTGTGAATATGACACGCTTTCCTATTTTTGGCACATACTATATTTGTCTATCACACCATGTTCTTACATGAAACTACTCTTCTTGTGTATCTTGCATCAGTCACTTATGATGGGACACCTTTAAGTTGGCAGTGTGATATTGGTTTGCATCTTGAATATGATTTCTAGCATGTATTGCTTCTAGTTTGATGAACACCACCTATGACAAGACAGTTTTAGCTTGGTAGAGTGATATTGATTGCACCTTTCATATGGTGTCTAGTTTGCAGTGCTTCTAATTTGTTGAAGTGCCTTCTGCTTAGTTACCACATCATAGGTGTGAATATGTCAAGCCGTCCATTTTTTCGTACATATTCCATCCTCGTATCATGACTTTGCCTTTCATTTGAGTAGTGTTCATCAGTATCATGCATGAATGAGTTCTGAAGAACGAATTATATTCCTTTTTCTTGTCGGTTTGACCTCACAATGAAAAATCAATAAAGCTGAAGGAAATTGGCAAGGCATTGGATGATGGTGGTCCTTTCGAGCAACTGAAACGGAGGTTCTCTACAGATTCTACTCCGCCATCCTCCCAGCAAGATTCACAAGACAACGCAAGGCTAGACAGTCAACGTAGCTGTGTAGATGATGAGCACATCTCCCCTACTCCACCATCACAGGTGCTTGCTCTAACTTGGCACTATTATATGTGGTTGCATGTTGCGTATGATGTCTAGGTTGTATTGCTTCTAACTTTGTTGAATTGCATCTGCTTACTTTACACATAATGCCTGTGAATATGTCATATGTTCCTGTTTCTAGAACATACTATATCTGATCACACGATGTTCTTACATCAGACTACTATTCTTGCATATCCCGCATCAGTCACTTATGATAAGGCACCTTTAAGTCGTCAGTGTTATACTGGTTGTGTCTTGCATATGATTTCTAGCATGTACTGCTTCTAATTTATTGAAACGCCATACAGTTTGAACTTGGTAGAGTGATATTGGTTGCATCTTTCATATGGTGTCTAGCTTGCAGTGCTTCTAATTTGTTGAAACGCCTTCTGCTTAGTTACCACATCATAGGTGTGAATATGTCACGCCATCCTGTTTTTCATACATATTCCATCCTTGCATCATGTGTTTGCCTTTGATCCTAGTAGTGTTCGTCAGTATCATGCATGAATGAGTTCTGAAGAGCGAATTTTATTCCCTTTTCTTATCGGTTTGACTTCACAATGCAAAATCATTACAGCTGAAGGAAATTAGTCCGACAGTGGATGATGGTGGTCCTTCGGAGCAACTCAAACAGGGGGTCTCTGCAGATTCTACTCCGCCATCCTCCCAACAAGATTCGCAAGACAACACAAGGCTGGACAGTCAACGTAGTTGTGTAGATGATGAGCACATCTCCCCTACTCCACCATCACAAGTGCTTGCTCTAACTTGACACTATTATATGTGGTTGCATGTTGCGTATGATGTCTAGCTTGTATTGCTTCTAACTTTTTTGAATCACATCTGCTTACTTTACACATAATGCCTGTGAATATGACACGTGTTCCTGTTTCTAGAACATATGTGCACATGATGAGCACATCTCCCCTACTCCACCATCACAGGTGCTTAACTTGGAACTGTTATATGTGGTTGCGTTTTCCGTATGATGTCTAGTTTGTATTGCTTTTGATTATGTTGAATTGCATCTGCGTAGCTTACAACTTATACATGCAACGATCAGTTACCCATAAGACACATTTAACATGGGACTGTGATGTAGGTTGCATCTTGCATTGTCTTCTAGCTTGTACTGCTTCTAATTTATTGAAATGGCACTTACGACGAGACACTTTTTACCTGATAGAGTGATATTGGTTGCATGTTCATATGGTGCCTAGCTTTCATTTCTTCTAATTTGGTTGAAATGCCTTCCGCTTACTGTTCATATTCCATCCTCCTATCGGACGTGTGAATATGAAATGCTGTCTTTTTTTGTATATATTCCATCCTCCTATCATGCGCTTGCCTTACATCAAAGTAGTGTTCGTCTGTATCATGCATCAACCAGTTATGCAGAGCTAATTTTATTCATCTTCTTGTGGTTTTGACTTCATAAGGCAATATCAGAAAATAGGAAGGAAAAGAGTAAGTTAGGGGATGTTGGTGGTCCTCCGCACTGACGCAAACAGAGACTCTCTAGATTTGCCACTACTACTACTAATGAAGTTGAAGTCCCAAGTCTACATGATCAGTTCATCTCCCGTACTCCACCATCGTAGGTGCTTGCTCTAAGTTGACAGTGTGATAATTGGTTTCATGTTGCATATGTTGTCTAGCCTGTATTTCTTCTATTTTGATTAAATTGCACCTGCTGAGTTTATACATTATACATGTGCATATGACATGGCGTTCTGTGTCTAGAATACACTGCATCTATCTATCATGCCATGTTCTTATATCAAAGTACTGATGTTGTGTATCCCGCATCAGTAACTCATGACTGGATGCTTTTAACATGGCAGTTTGATAGTGGTTGCATCTTGCATTGATTTCTACGTTGTACTGCTTCTAACTTTTTGAATTGCCACTTATGACAAGACACTTTTAACTTGGCAGAGTAATATTGGTTGCATATTTCATATGGTGTCTAGCTTGCATTACTTCTATTTTCTTGAAAATCCTTCTGCTTAGTTTACACATCGTAGCTGTGAATATGTCATGTCGTCCTGTTTTTCTTACATATTCCATCCTCATATGGTTGTCTTACATCAAAGTATTGATTGTCTGTATCATGCATCAATGAGTTCTCAAGAGCAATTTTATTCTTTTGTGTTGTGGGTACGGCTTGACATGGCAAAGTAAAAAAAGAGCAAGGAAAATAATATAGTAGGGAGTGGTGTTACTCGTCGGGTGAAACAGAAAAGGATCTGCCGTCTAGATTCTGCTAGTACTTATAGTGTAGTAGAAGGTCCAAGTCCAGCGGCTAAATCTACAAACACAGTATCACCTGCTCCACCAGCTGCAACATCCGCTTCAACTATACCAACATCTCAACGAGTTACTCGTTCGTTTGCTCCGGAACTGGCCAGTTCCCAAGCTGCCTTCACACCTAACACTACTTCCGAAGCACTGCTGACACAACAGGACTTGGCAAGATCAGATGAACCTCATGAGCATCAACACCAAGATGGTACCTGACCGAGTCAAGTTGCAGTTGCATGCTCCTTTATATGTACTCTCACAGTTTGATGTACACTAACACTTTCCATATTCGTTGTTGAACTAGCACCACGACGCAAGCGGAAACAGACATCAGGGATAATGCTTGACAGATTAACAAAATCTAACGGAGGAAGAATGGATATCCATTTTGAGGCAGGTTTACAAAGGCTACGTGATGCTACAGAGTCAGCCAAGTTAGTATCAGAGGCAGCCGTTGCCATTAGGTGTCATGCACGTATCCTCCCAACGTGGATCCAATATAGGAATGAGAAAGACAATACACAGTTTAACACCTTCCTTGACCATTTATCCGTAAGTAATGTTATTCATCGCAATTAGTAATATTGTCTTGCTCTGTCCCATACTTTCTAGCTTCCTCCTAATAAGACTCACATTGTTTTTTCAACAGATGAGGTTCAAGTTGGATCCGAAAGATGATGCAAATAAACAAGCATGCACTCATGTTTTCCAGTCTGCTCTGCGACAGTATCGGTACCACCTTAGAAAATCTCACTTTGAAGGCAAGGCTAATAATGAAATCGCCCAAACATCTTTAGTGGAATATATTACAGATGAAGACTGGACAGCCCTCTTTAAACACTGGTCTGATCCAAAGTATCAGGTAGGCTATATGTATTTGATCAGACAACATATTGAACTTGTATTTATGTATGTGCCTTACAAGTGTATCTTCTTCTAGGCTAACTGTTTCAAGAACAAGACCAACCGTTCTAAAGTGAAATTCCAACAGACAACAGGATCTCGTAGCTATATTGCACACTGTGAGGCTCTTGTAAATAGCTGCTACTTCCTTCTTTTTTCTGTGCCATATTATCGTATCTATATTGACTTGTTCCAAATACAGAGGAAAGCCTGTGCGGACCAAAAAGAGCCTGAACCGAATGCAGTGCAAATCTTCAAGGATTGCCACGCCAGCAAGATGAAGGGCATGAGCACACCAGTTCAAGCCGCTATTGTAAGTCCTTACTCCTCCTACCTTTGAACTGATTGGTACTGTGATGTGTTCATTTAACTACTTGGTTTGCAGCCAATGTCAGTTACTCTGTTCACTTTTATACACAGTTGTCTTAACGTATCATTTCACTTTACATGGTTTAAAAGAGATGAAGGGTATTCTTTTGGTCTTGATCTGTAATCTAGTTGCTATGTTCACGTGCGCACATAATGATAAAATAGCCTTTTTGTTTTATATCTGTTTGCTCATGATATGAATGATGTCATACTATGTTCATCCTACTTTAAACCATGTCTCTTTATCCTTAGATGTCAACCAATGTGAGGAAATAGATAATACAGTAGGCATGCTACATGGACATATGTTCCGAAAGTGATTTTATTATGTAGTTGGCACTACAATACATGCTAATCTATTATAGTAGTTCACCAAAATAAGTTATGTATAAACGTGTAACCTACTTTTTTGTTTTTGTCTCATTAGTAACTAATCTGGTACACTAATCTACAAGTTCAAACTTTCAGGAAGCTATGGAACAAATGATTGAACAACCACAACCACCTGAAGGTGACGAGGCTACCACAGGCACAATGTCACCTCGTGTTGCAGTGCGTCAGTATCTCTCCACTAATAGTGCAAAAAGCACCTACCTACGTAATTATGGGTTGGTTGTCAAGGGGACCTCTTCCAAATCGCCTACTGAACAAAATCTTCCTGCTAGACAGAGTGATATATCTGTGCTCCAGACACAAGTCCAATCCCTAATGGACGTCGTTTTGGAAACAAGAATAGTGGTTGACAATTGTCGTCAAGATATGAATGGTTTTGAAACCAGACTATCAGACATTCGCTTCGTTGTTCAAGAGCAATGGCGGAAAAAGGTGAAGATTGTGTTGCTCCATCAGATTCTACAGCCTGAAACATTAGCACTCAAGTCAAATGATTTGTGCTTCTATACATCTGATGGTGCTTTTATCTGCAAGGACCGTAAACTTTATGCCAATAGGCCTTTTGTTGTATGGTTGGAATTTATTTTGTTGTGATACAACATTTATGATGCTGCCAAAGGCTGCAGTAATTATGACGCTATTTGTATAGTGTAGGTTTATCTTATTAACGTATTCGGCCGAAAGCTTTGTAGGAGCCCAACGTGCCAACATTCGTCGGGCCCATTCCAATTGGGCTAAAACAATTTTGGGCCGAAATTTGCATGTAGCCCACTAAAAATATCTGGGCCTAAATCAGCATAAGCTTTCATATTTTTTTGGTAGGCCTGTGCCTGTAGTGGGCCTTTATTAGGCCTAAACATAATTTGGGCCCTCAGTAACAATAGGCCGTTTACAGGTGTAAATATCTCGAGCCCATAAAAAACATGGGCCTTTAATAGACCGAAAGTGAGATTGGGCCCTGATTGTGCCAACCAACCCACTGGTCTTAGCAGGCCGAAATGGTGGCCCATTTACGATGTAGATCTTTCACAGGCCGAAATTCGGACAGGCCGTAAATGCGCTGAACTAATACACGGGCCTTTAACAGGCCGGAAGTTCGGTCACGCTAGATTATCTTCATTTTTATATGGGACGTTAATGGGCCGGATGTGACGTTGGGCCACATATGGCCCATGGATTTCGTCCGACGTTAACAGGCCAAAAATCACAACAGGCCGGATGTCAGACATGGCCGAATATGACCCAAATCCTTCACGGTCATTTATGGGCCGAAAGTTTCAATGGCCTGTAAATGGGCGTAAATGAAGCAGGACCTTTAACAGGCCGGAAATACACTGGGCTGTAATTCGGCCCATATACGTAGCGGACTGTTAACGGGCCAGAATTCACCATGGGCCGCGATGATGACAAGTTTAGGACAGGCCATTAACGGGACGATTTGACACTAGCCGTACGGGCCTTAACTGAAAATGTTGGGCCTTTAGCTGGGCCGGCACATTATGGTCTGCAAAATCTTGTGGGCCTTTAGCTAGGCTGGCCCATTGTGGTCCGCTAAATCTTGTGGGCCTTTAGCTAGGCCGGCCCATTATGGTCTGCAAAATCTTGTGGGCCTTTAGCTGGGCCGGCCCATTATGGTCCGCTAAATCTTGTGGGCTTTTAGTTGGGCCGGCCCATTTAAACTTTATGGGCCACTTTTGGGCCCGTCCACGTGTCAACATATCATAGGCCCATCTCGACCGTTGGATGAGTGAGACCTGTGCCAACGCGGAGCTGACGCGTGGTTCCATCGGCCAATGAGGAATTTACACATGGAAAATCGACATTGGTCGTGGTTGTTAGCGGGTTATCGGATCCAAAACCGGACTCGATAGCTTAACGGCGTCCCGTTACGGTGGATTCCACGTGTCAGTCACCCTTGATGAAAGCACTTATATGACGCGTGATTTATCATCATGGAAGTGGACACTTCCATGATGATAATTTTGGTAATGTCATGGAACACTTCTACGATAGCACATGTATGACTATCTTCATTCTGTCATAAATTTGTCATGGATGTACATGCATGACAGAAAACGTGACCTACTGTGACAAGCACGTATCATCACGGAAGTGTGTTTTTTTGTAGTGGGGGGAGAGGCCGGTCCTCCTAGGCGCGCCCCAAGGGGAGTCCTACTCCCACCGGGAGTAGGACTCCAACCCTTCCAAGAGTAGGAGTAGGAGAGAGGGAAGGAGGAGAGAGGGGGAAGGAAAGGGGGGCGCCGCCCCCCTCCTTGTCCAATTTGGACTAGAGGGGGAGAGGGCGCGCGGCCTGCCCTGGCTACCCCTCCTCTTCTCCACTAAGGCCCAATAGGCCCATTACACTCCCGCAGGGGTTCCGGTAACCCCCCGGTACTCCGATATTTGTTCGAACTTGCCCGGAACCTTTCCGAAGTTCAAACATAGTCATCCAATATGTCGATCTTTATGTCTCGACCATTTCGAGACTCCTCGTCATGTCCGTGATCATATCCGGGACTCCAAACTACCTTCGGTACATCAAAACACATAAACTCATATTACCGATCGTCACCGAACGTTAAGTGTGCGGACCCTACGGGTTTGAGAACTATGTAGACATGACCGAGACTCGTCTCCTGTCAATAACCAATAGCGGAACCTGGATGCTCATATTGGCTCCTACATATTCTATGAAGATCTTTATCGGTCAAACCGCATAACGATATACGTTGTTCCCTTTATCATCGGTATGTTACTTGCCCGAGATTCGATCGTCAGTGTCTCAATACCTAGTTCAATCTCATTACCGGCAAGTCTCTTTACTCATTCTGTAATGCATCATCCTGCAACTAACTCATTATTTACATTGCTTGCAAGGCTTATAGTGATGTGCATTAATGAGAGGGCCCGGAGATACCTCTCCGACAATCGGAGTGACAAATCCTAATCTCGATCTATGACAACTCAACAAGTACCATCGGAGACACCTGTAGAGCACCTTTATAATCACCCAGTTACGTTGTGACGTTTGGTAGCACACAAAGTGTTCCTTCGGTACTCGGGAGTTGCATAATCTCATAGTCATAGGAACATGTATAAGTCATGAAGAAAGCAATAGCAACAAACTAAACGATCATCGTGCTAAGCTAACGGATGGATCAAGTCAATCACATCATTCTCTAATGATGTGATCCCGTTAATCAAATGACAACTCATGTCTATGGTTAGGAAACATAACCATCATTGATTCAACGAGCTAGTCAAGTAGAGTCAAACTAGTGACACTCTGTTTGTCTATGTATTCACACATGTACTAAGTTTCCGGTTAATAAAATTCTAGCATGAATAATAAACATTTATCATGATATAAGGAAATATAAATAACAACTTTATTATTGCCTCTAGGGCATATTTCCTTAAGTCTCCCACTTGCACTAGAGTCAATAATCTAGATTACATTGTAATGATTCTAACACCCATGGAGTCTTGGTGATGATCATGTTTTGCTCGTGAGAGAGGCTTAGTCAATGGGTCTAGAACATTCAGATCCGTATGTATCTTGCAAATCTATATGTCTCCCTCCTTGACTTGATCGCGGATGGAATTGAAGCGTCTCTGGATGTGCTTGGTTCTTTTGTGAAATCAGGATTCCTTGGCCAAGGCAATTGCACCAGTATTGTCACAAAAGATTTTCATTGGACCCGATGCACTAGGTATGAAACCTAGATCGGATATGAACTCCTTCATCTAGACTCCTTCATTTGCTGCTTCTGAAGCAGCTATGTATTCCGCTTCACACGTAGATCCCGCCACGACGCTTTGCTTGGAACTGCACCAACTGACAACTCCACGGTTCAATAAAAACACGATTTCGGTTTGTGACTTAGAGTCATCCGGATTAGTGTCAAAGCTTGCATCGACATAACCATTTACGACGAGCTCTTTGTCACCTGCATAAACGAGATACATATCCTTAGTCCTTTTCAGGTATTTCAGGATGTTTTTTACCGATGTCCAGTGATCCACTCCTGGATTACTTTGGTACCTCCCTGCTAAACTAATAGCAAAGCACACATCAGGTCTGGTACACATCATCGCATACATGATAGAGCCTCTGGCTGAAGCATAGGGAACACCTTTCATTTTCTCTCTATCTTCTGCAGTGGTCGGGCATTGAGTCTGACTCAACTTCACACCTTGTAACATAGGCAAGAACCCTTTCTTTGCTTGATCCATTTTGAACTTCTTCAAAACTTTATCAAGGTATGTGCTTTGTGAAAGTCCAATTAAGCATCTTGATCTATATCTATAGATCTTGATGCCCAATATATAAGCAGCTTCACCGAGGTCTTTCATTGAAAAACTCTTATTCAAGTATCCTTTTATGCTATCTAGAAATTCTATATAATTTCTAATCAACAATATATCATCCACATATAATATTAGAAATGCTACAGAGCTCCCACTCACTTTCTTGTAAATACAGGCTTCTCCAAAAGTCTATATAAAACAATATGCTTTGAACACACTATCAAAACATTTATTCCAACTCTGAGATACTTGCACCAGTCCATAGATGGATCGCTGGAGCTTGCACACTTTGTTAGCACCCTTTGGATCGATAAAACCTTCAGGTTGCATCATATACAACTCTTCTTCCAAAAATCCATTCAGAAATGCAGTCTTTACATCCATTTTCCAAATTTCATAATCATAAAATGCGGCAATTGCTAACATGATTCAGACGGATTTAAGCATCGCTACGGGTGAGAAGGTGATACGTCTCCAATGTATCTATAATTTTTGATTGCTCCATGCTATATTATCTACTGTTTTGGACATTATTGGGCTTTATTATCCACTTTTATATTATTTTTGGGACTAACCTATTAACCGAAGGCCCAACCCAGAATTGTTGTTTTTTTGCCTGTTTTAGGGTTTCGAAGAAAAGGAATATCAAACGGAGTCCAAACGGAATGAAACCTTCGGGAACGTGATTTTCTCAACGAACAAGACCCGGGAGACTTGGACCCTACGTCAAGAAAAGAAAGAGGAGGCCACGAGGTAGGGGGCGCGCCCACCCCCACTAGGCGCGCCCTCCACCCTCGTGGGCCCCCTGTTGCTCCACTAACGTACTCCTTCCTCCTATATATATCCACGTACCCCCAAACGATCAGAACAGGAGCCAAAACCCTAATTTCACCGCCGTAACTTTCTGTATCCACGAGATCCCATCTTGGGGCCTGTTTCGGAGCTCCGCCGGAGGGAGCATCGATCACGGAGGGCTTCTACATCAACACCATAGACTCTCTGATGAAGTGTGGGTAGTTTACCTCAGACCTATAGGTCCATAGTTAGTAGCTAGATGGCTTCTTCTCTCTTTTTGGATCTCAATACAATGTTCTCCCCCCTCTCTTGTGGAGATCTATTCGATGGAATCTTCTTTTTGCGGTGTGTTTGTTGAGACCGATGAATTGTGGGTTGATGATCAAGTCTATCTATGAATAATATTTGAATCTTCTCTGAATTCTTTTATGTATGATTGGTTATCTTTGCAAGTCTCTTCGAATTATCAGTTTGGTTTGGCCTACTAGATTGATCTTTCTTGCAATGGGAGAAGTGCTTAGCTTTGGGTTCAATCTTGCAGTGTCCTTTCCCGGTGACAGTAAGGGCAGCAAGGCACGTATTGTATTGTTGCCATCGAGGATAACAAGACGGGGTTTTCTTCATATTGCATGAGTCTATCCCTCTACATCATGTCATCTTGCTTTAGGCGTTACTCTATTTTTAACTTAATACTCTAGATGCATGCTGGATAGCGGTCGATGAGTGGAGTAATAGTAGTAGATGCAGGCAGGAGTCGGTCTACTTGTCTCGGACGTGATGCCTATATACATGATCATACCTAGATATTCTCATAACTATGCTCAATTCTGTCAATTGCTCAACAGTAATTTGTTCACCCACCGTAGAATACTTATGCTCTTGAGAGAAGCCACTAGTGAAACCTATGGCCCCCGGGTCTATCTTTATCATATTGATCTCCTACTACTTAGTTATTTCCTTTGCTATTTACTTTGCCTTTATTTTACTTTGCATCTTTTATCATAAAAATACCAAAAATATTATCTTATCATATCTATCAGATCTCACTCTCGTAAGTGGCCCTATAGGGATTGACAACCCCTATTTGCGTTGGTTGCGAGGATTTATTTGTTTTGTGCAGGTGCGAGGGACTCGCGCGTAGCCTCCTACTGGATTGATACCTTGGTTCTCAAAAATTGAGGGAAATACTTATGCTACTTTGCTGCATCATCCCTTCCTCTTCGGGGAAAACCAACGCAGTGCTCAAGAGGTAGCAGAAGGTCTCATCGTAGTCAACTCTTTGAACTTGTCGAAAACCTTTCGCAACAAGTCGAGCTTTGTAGACAGTAACATTACCGTCAGTGTCAGTCTTGTTCTTGAAGATGCATTTATTCTTGATGGCTTGCCGATCATCGGGCAAGTCAACCAAAGTCCATACTTTGTTCCCATACACAGATCCCTTCTCAGATTTCATGGCCTCAAGCCATTTTGCGGAATCTGGGCTCATCATAGCTTCCTCATAGTTCATAGGTTCGTCATGGTCAAGTAACATGACTTCCAGAACAGGATTACTGTACCACTCTGGTGCGGATCTTATTCTAGTTGACCTACGAGGTTCGGTAGTAACTTGATCCGAAGTTTCATGATCATCATCATTAGCTTCCTCACTTACTGGTGTAGGAATTACTAGAACTGATTTCAGTGATGAACTACTTTCCAATAAGGGAGAAGGTACAATTACCTCATCAAGTTCTATTTTCCTCCCACTCACTTCTTTTGAGAGAAAACTCCTTCTCTAGAAAGGATCCATTCTTAACAACGAATATCTTGCCTTCGGATCTGTAATAGAAGGTGTACCCAACAGTCTCCTTTAGGTATCCTATGAAGACACATTTCTCCGATTTGGGTTCAACCTTATCAGGTTGAAGCTTTTTCACATAAGCATCGCAGCCCCAAACTTTAAGAAATGATAACTTGGGTTTCTTGCCAGACCACAGTTCATAAGGTGTCGTCTCAACGGATTTAGATGGTGCCCTATTTAACGTGAATGTAGCTGTCTGTAAAGCGTAACCCCAAAATGATAGCGGTAAATCAGTGAGAGACATCATAGATCGCACCATATCTAGTAAAGTACGATTACGATGTTTGGACACACCATTACGCTATGGTTTTCCAGGTGGCGTGAGTTGCGAAACTATTCCGCATTGTTTCAAATGAAGTCCGAACTCACAACTCAAATATTCGCCTCCATGATCAGATCGTTGAAACTTAATTTTCTTGTTACGATGATTTTCCACTTCACTCTGAAATTCTTTGAACTTTTCAAATGTTTCAAACTTATGTTTCATTAAGTAGATATACCCATATCTGCTCAAATCATCTGCGAAGGTGAGAAAATAACAATATCCTCCACGAGCTTCAATGTTCATTGGACAACATACATCTGTCTGTATGATTCCCAATAACCCTATTGCTCGCTCCATTGTTCCGAAGAACGGAGTTTTAGTCATCTTACCCATGAGGCATGGTTCGCAAGTACCAAGTTATTTCAGAAGTCCATCAGAATGGAGTTTCTTCATGCGCTTTACACCAATATGACCTAAACGGCAGTGCCACGAATAAGTTGCATTATCATTATCAACTCTGCAGCTTTTGGCCTCAATACTATGAACATGTGTATCACTACTATCAAGAATTAGTAAAAATAAACCACTCATCAGGGGTGCATGACCATAAAAGATATTACTCATATAAATAGAACAACCATTATTATCTGATTTAAATGAATAACCGTCTCGCATCAAACAAGATCCAGATATAATGTTCATGCTCAATGCTGGCACCAAATAACAATTATTTAGGTCTAATACTAATCCCGAAGGTAGATGTAGAGGTAGCGTGCCGACGGCGATCACATCGCCTTTGGAACCATTTCCCACGCGCATCGTCACCTCGTCCTTAGCCAATCTTCGCTTAATCCATAGCCCCTGTTTCGAGTGGCAAATGTTAGCAACTCAACCATTATCAAATACCCAAGCACTACTACGAGCATAAGTAAGGTACACATCAATAACATGTATATCAAATATACCTTTCACTTTGCCATCCTTCTTCTCCGCCAAATACTTGTGGCAGTTCCGCTTCCAATGACCAGTTCCTTTGCAGTAGAAGCACTCAGTCTCAGGCTTAGGTCCAGACTTGGGTTTCTTCACTTGAGCAGCAACTGGATTGCTGTTCTTCTTGTAGTTCCCCTTCTTCCCTTTACCCTTTTTCTTGAAACTGGTGGTCTTGTTGACAATCAACACTTGATGCCCCTTCTTGATTTCTACCTCCACAACCTTTAGCATTGCGAAGAGCTCGGGAATTGTCTTATCCATCCCTTGCATATTATAGTTCATCACGAAGCTCTTGTAGCTTGGTGGCAGTGATTGAAGAACTCTGTCAATGACACTATCATTAGGAATATTAACTCCCAGTTGAGTCAAGTGGTTGTGGTACCCAGACATTCTGAGTATATGTTCATTGACAGAACTATTCTCCTCCCTCTTGCAGCTGTAGAACTTATTGGAGACTTCATATCTATCAATCCAGGCATTTTCTTGAAATATTAACTTCAACTCCTAGAACATCTCATATGCTCCATGACGTTCAAAACGTCGTTGAAGTTCCGGTTCTAATTCGTAAAGCATGGCACACTGAACTATCGAGTAGTCACCAGCTTTGCTCTGCCAGGTGTTCATAACATCTGGCGTTGCTCCTGCTACGGGTTTGTCACCTAGTGGTGCTTCCAGGACGTAATTCTTCTATGCAGCAATGAAGATAATCCTCAAGTTACGGACCCATTCTGTGTAATTTCTACCATCATCTTTCAACTTAGCTTTGTCTAGGAACACATTAAAATTCAAGAGAACAACAGCACGGGCCATCTATCTACAACAACATAGACATGCAAAATACTATCAGGTACTAAGTTCATGATAAATTAATGTTCAATTAATCAAATTACTTAAGAACTCCCACTTAGATAGATATCTCTCTAATCATCTAAGTGATCACGTGATCCATATCAACTAAACCATGTCCGATCATCACGTGAGATGGAGTAGTTTTCAATGGTGAACATCACTATGTTGATGATATCCACTATATGATTCACGCTCGACCTTGTGGTCTCTAGTGTTCCGAGGCCATATCTACATATGCTAGGCTCGTCAAGTTTAACCCGAGTATTCCGCGTGTGCAAAACTGGCTTGCACCCATTGTATGTGAACATAGAGCTTATCACACCCGATCATCACGTGGTGTCTCGGCACGACGAACTATATCAATGGTGCATACTAAGGGAGAACACTTATACCTTGAAATTTAGTGAGAGATCATCTTATAATGCTACCGTAGAACTAAGAAAAATAAGATGCATAAAAGATAAACACCACATGCAATCAATCTAAGTGATATGATATGGCCATCATCATCTTGTGCCTTTGATCTCCATCTCCAAAGCATCGTTATGATCACCATCGTCATCGGCTTGACACCTTGATCTCCATCGTAGCATCGTTGTCGTCACGCCAACTACCTCCATGACTATCGCTACCGCTTAGTGATAATGTAAAGAAATTACATGCGATTGCATTTCATACAATAAAGCGACAACCATATGGCTCCTGCTAGTTGCCGATAACTGTGTTACAAAACATGATCATCTCATACAATAAAATTTAGCATCGTGTCTTGACCATATCACATCACAACATGCCCTGCAAAAACAAGTTAGACATCCTCTACTTTGTTGTTGCAAGTTTTATGTGGTTGCTACGGGCTGAGCAAGAACCATTCTTACCTATGCATCAAAAACCACAACGCGGTATAGTGATTGCTTTTTGATATTCAGAAAGAACCATGTTCATTGAATTTGATTCAACTAAAGCTGGAGAAACAGACACCCACTAGCCACCTGTGTGCGAAGCACGTCGTTAGAACCAGTCTCGCGTAAGCGTACACGTAATGTCGGTCTGGGCCGCTTCATCCAACAATGCTGCTGAATCAAGAATCAACTAGTGACGGCAAGCAATATGTATATACCCACGCCCACAACTCCTTTGTGTTATACTCGTGCATATGACATCTACGCATAAACCTGGCTCTGATAGCACTATTGGGGAACGCGGTAATTTCAAAAAAAAATCCTACACACACGCAAGATCATGGTGATGCATAGCAACGAGAGGGGAGAGTGTCGTCCACATACCCTCATAGACCGTAAGTGTAGGCGTTATGACAACGTGGTTGATGTAGTCGTACGTATTCACGATCGACCGATCCTAGTACCGAACGTACGACACCTCCGTGATCTGCACACGTTCATCTCGGTGATGTCCCACGAACTCACGATCCAGTAGAGCTTCGAGGGAGAGTTCCGTCAGCACGACGGCGTGATGACGGTGTTGATGAAGCTATCGACGCAGGGCTTCGCCTAAGCATCGCTGCGATATGACCGAGGTGGACTATGGTGGAGGGGGGCACCGCACACGGCTAAAAGATCAATGATCAACTTGTGCCCCCTCCCCCGTATATAAAGGAGTGGAGGAGGGGGAGAGGCCGGCCCTCCTAGGCCCCCTCCCCCGTATAAGCAAATCATGAACATATTGCAAACCCTACAGCGTGGATCCCTCACGCTTGCGCGACACGAAGAGCACCATTGGACAGCACCAATAATAAAACATGCAACTCAAACCAATCACGGTCATCAATTAACCCATAGGACAAAACGGATCTACTCAAACATCATAGGATAGCCATACATCATTGGGAAATAATATATATCGTTGAGCACCATGTTTAAGTAGAGATTACAATGGGTAAAAGAGGGTTTACACCGCTGCATAGAGGGGGGAAGAGTTGGTGATGACAGTGGTGAATTTGTTGGTGTAGATCGTTGTCACGATGATGGCCCCGGCGGCATTCCGGCGCCACCGGGAGAGAGGGGGAGAGAGCCCCCATTCTTCTTCTTCCTTGACCTTCCCCCTAGATGGGAGAAGGGCTTACCCTCTGGTCCATGGCCTCCATGGCATGGGAGGGGTGAGAGCCCCTCCGAGATTGGATCTGTCTCTCTATCTCTCTCTGTTTCTACGTTCCCAGATTCTGCCCTTTCACCGTTTCTTATATTCCTGGAGATTCGTAACTCTGATTGGATTGAAATTTGAACACGATTTTTATCCGGATATTAGCTGTCTTGCCATGAAAGAAGGGAAACAACCGCCTTACGGGGTGTCCACCAGGGTCAGGGGCGCGCCCCTGCCTCGTGGGCCCCTCGAGCATCGTCTCGCATTGATTTCACTTCCCAAAATTCACATATATTCCAAAAAAATCTCTGTCAGTTTTTATCCCGTTTGGACTCCGTTTGATATGGATTTTCTGTGAAACAAAAAACATGCAACAAATAGGAACTGGCACTAGGCACTGGATCAATATGTTAGTCCCAAAAAATAGTATAAAAGTTGCCAAAAGTATATGAAAGTTGTATAATATTGGCATGGAACAATCAAAAATTATAGATACGACGGAGAAGTATCAGCCCCCCTTTCCTTATCCTCTCCTCCTCCTTCCTCCTTCTCCTAGTAGGAATATGAAAGGGGGGGGGGGCAAACCTACTTGGAGTAGGATTGCCCCCCTTGGGTGCGCCTCCTCCTAGGCCGGCCCTCTCCTCCTCCCCCCTTTATATACGGGGGAGGGGGCACCCCATAGACACACAAGTTGATTGTTTAGCCATGTGCGGTGCCCCCTCCACAGAGTTCCACCTCAGTTATATCGTTGTAGTGCTTAGGCGAAGCCCTGCGTCGGTAACTTCATCATCACCGTCATCACGCCATCATGCTGACGAAACTCTCCCTCTGCCTCAACTGGATCGAGAGTACGAGGGACGTCATGGAGCTAAAAGTGTGCAGATCGCGGAGGTGTCGTGCGTTCGGTACTTGATCAGTTGGATCGCGAAGGCGTTCGACTACATCAACCGCGTTTCATAAAGCTTCCGCTTTCAGTCTATGAGGGTACATAGACATACTCTCCCCCTCTCGTTCCTATGCATCTCCTAGATAGATCTTGCGTGATCGGAGGAATTTTTTTGAAATATTGCATTCCCCAACACGCAACAATAGGGGTTTGAGTCTCGGCCATGTCGGTAGTGGCCTGCGGCGGTAGAGGAGGGGGGTGCTGCCGGTACTGGGACGGCCACCAAGCCCCACCCCGACCAGCACGAAAACTCCGATATCCTCCACGGGAACTGTAATCTGGGCCAGAAGCCCCCTCCACAAAATTACTCGGTGGCGCATAGAACGGACGCTCCTCTGATCCATCACTTTGCCAGGTGTCAGGACCCGGATCCTAAGTCACACCGATCTAGCATGTAACACATCATATCACTTTGCGGCCTCACGCATGGCATTCCCATAGGTGACACCTTACCTGGCCCGGGACCGTTTGCGCCTTTTGGCTCACGTATATGATAGTGTTACTAGCATCCATATGACAGAGAACCCGGGCCGACATGACTAGTCGTAAACCCAAAGTGGCACTAACTTACAGGGACATGCATACATGACCCAGCAACGAACGTGTCGGTCATCAGCGTGTGAATTTGGGCTGTAGCAACTGGTCTAGCAAGACTCTAGGAATCCGGGCTGTAGCAGGCTAACAGGACTCCGAAAGACACCGCGTGAAATTTCCCCGAAGGGACAGACACATGATGGAAGAAGCACACATGCCGGCCGGTCTAAGTGTTCCGGAGCAGTAGCAACTGGGCTAACAGGACTCCGGTAAACCGGGCTGTAGCAGACTACCATGGCTCAGTGGAAGCACCAGACTACATTTCCCCATAAGAGAGGCTACCAAGGATAGACAACTAGGTTGTCGGATCCCACACATACCAAGCATTTCAATCATACACACAATATGCTCGATATGTGTAAATACAACATGGCATCACAACATGACTCTATGACTCAACGTATTTATTCAATAGGCTCCGAGGAGCGAGATATTACAAACATGGGTCTCATGACCCAACATTCAGAGCATACAAGTCAAATCACACGCGGAAGCATAACATGTCTGAGTATAGACATCTACAAATGAAAAAGGCTGAGAAGCCTGACTATCTACCAGATCCTGCCGAGGGCACAAGATCGTAGCTGAGGTATCAAGCTAAACGTCGAAGTCCACACGGAACTACTAGTGAGACTGAAGTCTCTCTGCAAAAACATAAATTAAGCAAACGTGAGTACAAATGTACCCAGCAAGACTTACATCAGAACTAACTACATATGCATCGATATCAACAAAGGGGGTGGTGGAGTTTAACTGCAGCAAGCGAGCTTTGACTCGGTGGCTATCCTAAACTATGGCTGCAAGTAACTCTTTTGAGGTGGCGCACACGAGTCCACATATTCACCATATCAATACACCACTATGGATCCTCTCATGTCTCCCTACAACAACGCCATCCATAGCACTCACGCTTATCTTGCACATTTTAGAGTATCCACTTTCACTTATCTATGAACTGTTATAGGCAACCCAGAAGACCTTTACCATGGACGCGGCTATTCGAATAGATCATTTATAACCCTGCAGGGGTGTACTTCTTCACACATGTTTCCACCACTTAGCGTCTGCACACGACATGTGCTCGGCAGAATTCAAGCGAAATCCAACGTGGGTGTAGACCACGACCTGACTAACCACACAAGTCTCTAGTCCAGGTTTATTGCCTATTAGAGTTCCATCCGCGAGGAGATCCGGCCGGGTTTCGCTCATAGCCCCAAACGATGTGTGCAGGGTTCCCGAGACACCAAACGGGCGCCCGGTACACCGTGCCATGGTGTATCTACCGCATCATAGCCCACCCCTAGTGTCAGTGCTACGCCCGGCCTCCAACACATATCCTACAAACACCATAAACTAGTTTCAACTCCTGGACAGAGGACAGGGGCGGTTAATATGTCGAGCGGGGTCATATTTCAGGTCCCAATGCATGGTAGTAGCTGTTTCATGGATCACAAACACAAAACTCAGTTCCTGAGGACGGTTTCAATGAGACAACCCACCATGTGCTCCTACATGGCCTCTCACCACAACCTTTATCAATCATGTTCACACACTTAGCTCACACACAGTAGGACATGTTCATCACCATTCGAATTCATCCCCGATGAATAAGACCTGACTCAACTCTAAGCAGTAGCAGGCATGACAAACAAGCATGAATGAGTAGGCACATCAGGGCTCAAATAACTCCTACTCATGCTAGTGGATTTCATCTATTTACTGTGGCAATGACAGGTCATGCAGAGGAAAGGGGTTCAACTACCGCATCATGTAACAGTTGAATCGTTGTTGTCCTAATGCAGTAAAAGAGAGCAGAAGCGAGAGAGTGGGATTGTATCGGAATGAACAAGGGGGTTTTGCTTGCCTGACAGAGTGGTAGAAGGATACTGTCCTTCAGTTGGATACTCGTGAATATCCTCGGAGGCAGAACCTACCACGAAGAACACATCGAAGCGCAATCATCACATGGCAATATGCAACAATATGATGCATGCAATGACATGGCAAAATGATTGTGTTTTGGATAATTCAACTTAGAACAAGTTGGTTTGCGATCATTTGAATCAAAGATTCAAATGCAAACCCAAAATAAGAGGTCATATTAGTGCATTAACTTGTTTCATCTAAACAGCAAAGTTAAAGTGTTCTGACATACATGAAACTAGTATAGATGGAAAGATTGAATTTTTTTGAACAATTTTCATATATAGATCTTTGCATTTGGAGTTACAGATTAATTTCTATGAATTTTTGAAGTTTGTGATATTTTCTGGAATTTCCTGAATAAGAATAAATCCAGAAAATACTTATTGCGTCAGCATTGCGTCACTGTGATGTCAGCAGTCAACGGAGACGGTCCAGGTCAAACCTGACCGGTGGGGCCCATTGGTCAGTGTCACATTGCTGGCTCGTGTGGCTGACAAGTGGGCCTGGTCAACGGCCACGTCAGCTGGGTCAGTTCTGGCGCGTGGGTCCACTGGAATCAGATTAGGTCTAACTAATTTCGTTAGTAGGTTACTTAAACTGGTGGGGCCCGGCTGTCATTGGCCCAGGTGTTAACCTAAATGGTAATTAGTTCCTCATGGCCGGATTAGGCCGGCGGCTACTCGCCGGCGTAAGCAGAGGCGGCGCCGTTGCCCGTCCGGCCAACTCCGGCGACGGGAGCAAGCAGGGCTGGTCTCGTTGGAACGGCCGCGATGTGGTGCGTCCAATGGTGGTGGGTGCAGGGGCTGGGGCGGCCGGAGACGACGGCGAGGAGCTCGGCTGCGGCGGCCGGCATTCGGGTGTGCACGGAAACGTGGCTGCGCTGTGCAAACGGGCAGAGCGAAGCACTAGAGATTCTCTACGCGGTGCAGCGAGCTCGGTGGACACGCGCCCAGGACCAAACGGTCACCGGAGCATCGGTGTCGGCGGGGTTCGGTCATCGGCGAAACGGCGACTAGAGCTAGCAAACGTCGTGGAGACAAGGGGGAGACGGTGTAGAAGCTCACGAGGATCGTGTAGGGCAGCTTAGCGAGCTCGGGGAGGGGCGAGAGCGAGCGGGGCGGCGGAGGCGATCTCTGTGACCCAAGGAGGAATAAGGCGTCCGGGGCGGCGCTTCGAGGCGTCCGACGTTGTGTAGCTCAGCGAGGGGGTCGACGACAAACTGGCGGAGCTTCTGGGCGCGTCGGTGAGGCGTGGGGTGGCCGGTGGCCGCGGGAACGGCGAGCGGCGCGACGGGCGTGTTCGGGCGGCTGCGCGTGAGAGAGACAGAGGAGGGGAGAGGCACGGGGAGAGGTCGAGGGAATTCTGGGGGGTGCGTGGCGTCGTCTAGAGTCATCCAGGGTGTCGGCAGAAGCAGGAGGTGGCCGTCGGTGGCCACGCGTGTGCTAGCGCACCGCGGGCACACGCCCGTGCCTACTGTCACGAGGAGGAAGGCGACAGAGGGGGCTGCGGTGGTGGACTGGGCCAGTTGACTGGGCCGCCAGCTGGGCCGGCCAGGTGGGCTGCACAGGTGAGGCCAGGTAAAACTCTCTCTCTCTCTCTTTTAGTTCATGTTTTCTATTTCTTCTGTAGCTTCAGGGCTTTATTAAAAAAATACCAGAACAAACCCAAAATCATGAAACTACTCATGGCTACTGTTAAAATATATCCAACAGTAAACATTTTAGTTCATGATTATTTGGACAATTAAAATATTTTATAGTATTTAAATGTCCAAATGGAAATAGAGTATGATTTAATCCAGTGACCTGATGCTGTCCTATAAAATTGTGCACCATTTTTGTCAGAGGTTCTAGACCAAGGCAAAGATGATGAACATTTTAGAAGGGCATTTCAGGTTCATTGAAAAGGATTTTAGTAAACCCTAGTTAGTTTAAGTGGTGCTGGGGGTTCCCGTCATCCCCATTTCAACTTTCTGAATAAAGTAGACATGATGCATTCACTCTAATGCATATGCTGACTAGGGTTGTGACAACTCACCCCCACTAAACAAGCATCTCGTCCCGAGGTTCAAGCGTAGGGTAAGACGAAGGGGGGGGGCAAACTAACACGATCTTCACGATCCAACTGTCCTCATCGAAGATATTGAGTCATTGCATCATCTTGAACTTGACATCCTTGCTTTCAAGATCTTCACCCAACACGGGGACAGAAGAGCGAGATAACTCCACAAGGATGGATCATCTTAATGATCACATGATCAACTCACGAAACGAGACGGAGAAACATCTCTTGAGTTGAGGGACAAAAACACATATGAGGAGCGATGGAAAGAAGCAAGTGATGAAGGTTCAGATTAGTAGGCAACAATTCCATGCTTAGAAGATGGTGCATGGTTTCAAGATAGCGAGGAAATAATCTCCATGATTCCATAACAGGGCACCTTAGGGAAGGTGACTCATAGAATTATTCCCTTAAGTGGCAAAATAATTACTTTTGATACATAGATCATTGAGACTATTTATACCAACCTAAGGCAATCACAATCGATCATTTGAAGGAGTTAAAAAGAATGACATACTCGGACTAGAATGGATGATGTGGAGTACCTTGTTGAAGACAACGCAATGGATGATTTTTGCTTATCACCAGAAATGGATGGGACCCATGGTAAGTCCACTTTTGAAGATGATCCTGAACAGCAATTACTGAGAAGGCGGATCATAGTAAAATGGCACAATGGCGGGTGCAAGCTGGGGACAAAATTCAAATGTTGGGAATGTTCCAACCATCATATCCTCCTGAGATTCAGATCTGATTGGTAACAGATACTTCAGACTCAACATGTCTGAAAAGAAAAGTTGCAACACAATTCGACGAGATAACGTTGCGAGATTCTCGGGAAATGAACTACGATAGCAAGCTCCAAAACATGAGCTGGTTCTGCTACAAACCTGTGAACACGCTATCCAAGACAAGCATGACCACGTAGTAGTCTTATAATAAAACACTACTGAGTTCAGGTGGGGAACCATCATTGCGGAGAGCGAAGTCCTGCGCATTTACCTTTGGGTCCTTAAGGATTATCACTTAGGAACTTCTTTTCCTTGAACAAATTAACCAGTGGCTTGGTGTGCTAGGGAATACATATGGAGTGGAGGTAATTAATCTACCAAACCATAGAATACTTCACACGTATGCATGACTGATTTGGGATGATTCCAGGGGAAACAAACAAACCTTTCTCAAATTCATGGTGGCGACTTACACCTAATGCATGTGAACTTGGAGAAAGTCACTTCTTTCACCCAAACATATGCTTCATGAGCTAGCATGAAGAAACGCTTTCAAAAGTTTCCAACACTAGCTTAATGTTCAACATGAATCATGGAGGAGACAAGATGTTGCTGATGGGCTCAACAGCAACTCATCCAAATTTCCATATCACTCGAATTCCACCATTATGTGAACAATGTGATAGTATTGGTCAGACCAAAAGATGTAATGGTGTATGCTCGAGGGATCAACTACGAGTAAGACAACATTACGATTATCGTTGGTTCTAACTTGATTTTACGATAGCCCATACTCAAATCAAGGTTTGGACAAGACAATAGATTCAACAACCGATCACGAAGAACAATCGATGAAGATATCATCTCTCGTCAACACACACACAAACACAAGGATATCCCTTTGGAATGAGATAAGTTAGGCAAGCTTTTATCTTCCAACCCTCCAAGTTGTTGCTTAGCTTAACCAACTAGCTCATGGGTATCCAATACAGATTCTTGGAGAAGGAGTGGTTTACAAGAAAACCAACTTGATCACGAACTCAACATAGCGGTCAGGTGACAACCTGGTAATACTTCTGAGAAGATATTCGGGAAATCACGAACCACCGATATGTTACTAAGCTCGAGAACAATCTTACTTTTTAGGACAAGATGATATGATCGAAAGAGCAAGGAATTTCACATAATCCAAACTCATTGATCGAAGAGTGCACCAGGAAAATGGACTAGGTAGCACGATCAATCTTAGGAAGATGACTCAGTAACCAGCACGCTAAGAGTGAGAGTATTGTCCATTAACTACCAAGCAACGAGGTTGCTAGGAGTATTGATTTCACACATCACAGTTCACTTGTCGGCATTCCAGTTACAACAACACGGAACCGAGGAATGAATAATGATGGCGAGAAGTATCACCGCGTCAAGAATTCATAAGAGGTGGTGCAATTCTCATGACATTTCTGACATCAAGAGGGCAATACTTCAGGGTAGAACAGAATCAGAAGCTGGATTGGCGTGTTGATCTGCGATATGCAACTATTTTGACCCAACCCTGGATATGGATGAGGTACTAGAGTTTGTTTCTCCTAGTCATTCTGAAATAGAATGGCTTGATAGACCACAAGGATATGAGGTATCGATGAGCATGAATGCATGACATGCTCTTGATTATCAAATGATACACGGAGATTGGGATACAACTAAAGAGAGGGACAACTCAAGGAACATATAACTTTCTGAGTTGTGGATGCATAGGTTAGTATGTCGAACCAAGTTTGACGAGTTTCTTCCGGATAACCCATGCAGAAAGGTAGAACTGGCAGAGTCACAGCATAGAATCGAGAACTCGTCAAGAGCACTCTGGTTGTGATCTTTCGGTTCAATGAGGAACTTCTACCATAAGTAGTTCACGGTATTTGGAAGAAAGAAATACCACAGACATCGAGGTCTATCGCAAAGGTTGCTAATATCCTAAAGGAATGAGCAACACTATCAACAAAAAGTAGGTAGAGTGAATCTTGGGTTCAGGAACCCAGCGATGGAATACCTACTAGCTAATAACATCACGAGATGCTTTCGAGAATGGGGGCCAGATTCATCACACTGGGAACACAAAACATGGCTAGATTACCAGGTGATCCTCTAAGACGCCTAGGGTCATAATAATAGTTCCAACATATATACCAAGGTAATGAAGTACCTCAACACACTGGTTAGTGTGGTTAATCTGGCCCAAAAAAACATCGGGAACAGAAAGAAGGGAGTTGCAAATGCATTAGATTATTTAGAAACCTAGGATGACTCGGAGAGCATAACGGCTGTAAATGCTCAAAAAGATTGAGACATCCTGCAAAATGGTGGCATAGCCACTCAACATCACAATATCAAGGTTCTGAGATCAACTATGAACACATGGAAGTAGTAGAAACTGAACTGGGCTTGAATCCATCAATCCTATAGGTCTACGGCTTAGTAACACGTGATCCTGATAGAAAGAAGAGGAAGCCTAGTTCTTAATCCCCGTAGAGAAGAAGAGGTTGACTCAGATCAGAAGGGCATAAGGTAAAGGAGTAAAAAGAGCCTTACGTTCCCTTCCCCAATCAATTCCCTTACATAACTAAAGAATTTCTAGACTCAACTTCGACCAGTTTAACTTGGTAATCCTACAGGCAGTCAGGCTCTGATACCAAAGCTGTCAGGACCCCGATCCTAAGTCACACCAATCTAGCATGTAACACATCATATCACTTTGCGGCCTCACACACGGTATTCCCACGGGTGCCACCTTACCTGACCATGGACCGTTTGCGCCTTTTGGCTCATGTATATGATAGTGTCGCTAGCATCCATATGACAGAGAACCCGGGCCGACATGACTAGTTGTAAACCCAAAGTGGCACTAACTTACAGGGACAGGCATACATGACCCAACAACGAACGTGTCGGTCATCAGCGAGTGAATTAGGGCTGTAGCAACTGGGCTAGCAGGACTCCGGGAATCCGAGTTGTAGCAGGCTAACAGGACACCGAAAGACACCGCGTGACATTTCCTCGAAGGGACAGACATAAGATAGAAGAAGGACACATGTCGCCCAGTCTAAGTAGCAGTAGCAACTGGGCTAATAGGACTCCGGTAAACCGGGCTGTAGCAGACTACCATGGCTCAGTTGAAGCACTAGACTACACTTCCCCATAAGAGAGGCTACCAAGGATAGACAACTAGGTTGTTGGATCCCACACATACCAAGCATTTCAATCATACACACAATATGCTCGATATGTGTAAATACAACATGGCATCACAACATGACTCTACGACTCAAAGTATTTATTCAATAGGCTCCGAGGAGCGAGATATTACAAACATGGGTCTCATGACCCAACATTCAGAGCATACAAGTCAAAGCACACGCGAAAGCTTAACATGTCTGAGTGCAGACATCTACAAATGGAAAAGGCTGAGAAGCCTAACTATCAACCAGATCCTGCCGAGGGCACAAGATCGTAGCTGAGGTATCAAGCTAAACGTCGAAGTCCACACGGAACTACTAGCGAGACTAAAGTCTCTCTGCAAAAACATAAATTAAGCAAACGTGAGTACAAATGTACCTAGCAAGACTTACATCAGAACTAACTACATATGCATCGGTATCAACAAAGGGGGTGGTGGAGTTTAACTGCAGCAAGCCAGATTTGACTCGGTGGCTATCCTAAACTACGGCTTCAAGTAACTCTTTTGAGGTGGCGCACACGAGTCCACATATTCACCATATCAATACACCACAATGGATCCGCTCCTGTCTCCCTACGAGAACGCCATCCATAGCACTCACGCTTATCTTGCGCATTTTAGAGTATCCACTTTCACTTGTCTATGAACTATTATAGGCAACCCAGAAGTCCTTTACCGTGGATGCGGCTATTCGAATAGATCATTTATAACCCTGCAGGGGTGTACTTCTTCACACATGTTTCCATCACTTAGTGTCTGCACACGACATGTGCTCGGCAGACTTCAAGCGAAAGCCGACGTGGGTGTAGACAACGACCTGACTAACCACACAAGTCTCTAGTCCAGGTTTATCTCCTATTAGGGTTCCATCCGCGAGGAGATCCGGCCGGGTTTCGCTCACAGCCCCAAACGATGTGTGCAGGGTTCCCAAGACACCAAACGGGCGCCCGGTACACGGTGCCATGGTGTATCTACCGCATCATAGCCCACCCCTAGGGTCAGTGCTATGCACGACCTCCAACACATATCCTACAAACACCAGAAACGAGTTGCAACTCCTGGACAGAGGACAGGGGCGGTTAATAAGTCAAGCGGGGTCATATTTCAGGTCCCAATGCATGGTAGTAGCTGTTTCATGGATCACAAACACAGAACTCAATTCCTGAGGACGGTTTCAATGAGACAACCCACCATGTACTCCTACATGGCCTCTCACCGCTACCTTTGCCAAATCGTGTTCACGCACTTAGCTCACACACAGTAGGACATGTTCATCACCATTCCAATTCATCCCCGATGAATCAGACCTGACTCAACTCTAAGTAGTAGCAGACATGACAAACAAGCATGAATGAGTAGGCACATCAGGGCTCAAACAACTCCTACTCATGCTAGTGGGTTTCATCTATTTACTGTGGCAATGACAGGTCATGCAGAGGAAAGGGGTTCAACTACCGCAGCATGTAACAGTTGAATCGTTGTTGTCCTAATGCAGTAAAAGAGAGCAGAAGCGAGAGAGTGGAATTGTATCGGAATGAACAAGGGAGTTTTGCTTGCCTGACGGAGTGGTAGAAGGATACTGCCCTTTAGTTGGATACTCGTGAATATCCTCGGAGACAGAACCTACCACGAAGAACACCTCGAAGCACAATCATCACATGGCAATATGCAACAATATGATGCATGCAATGACATGGCAAAATGAGTGTGTTTTGGCTAATGCAACATAGAACGGGTTGGTGTGAGCTCATTTGAATCAAATATTCAAATGCAAACCGAAAATAAGAGGTCATATTAGTGCATTAACTTGTTTCATCTAAACAGTAAGGTTAAAGTGTTCTAACATGCATGAAACTAGTACAGACGGAAAGATTGAATTTTTCTGACCAATTTTCATATATAAATCTTTGCATTTAGAGTTATAGATTAATTTCTATGAATTTTTGAAGTTTGTGATATTTTCTGGAATTTCCTGAATAAGAATAAATCCAGAAAATACTTATTGGGTCAGCATTGCGTCACTGTGACGTCAGCAGTCAATGGAGACAGTCCAGGTCAAACTTGATCGGTGGGGCCCATTGGTCAATGTCACATTGCTGGCTCGTGTGGCTGACAAGTGGGCCTGGTCAACGGCCATGTCAGCTAGGTCAGTTCTGACGCGTGGGTCCACTGGAATCAGATTAGGTGTAACTAATTTCGTTAGTAGGTTAATTAAACCGGTGGGGCCCGACTATCATTGGCCCAGGTGTTAACCTAAATGGTAATTAGTTCCTAATGGCCGGATTAGGCCGGCGGTTCCTCGCCGGTGTATGCAGAGGCGGCAGCGTTGCCCGTCTGGCCAACTCCCGTGATGGGAGCAAGCGGGGCTGGTCTCGTTGGAACGGCCGCGATGCGGTGCGTCCAACGGTGGTGGTTGCAGGGGCTGGGGCGGCCGGAGACGACGGCGAGGAGCTCGGCCGCGGCGGCCGACGTTTGGGTGTGCGCGGGAACGTGGCTGCGCTGTGGAAACGTGCGAGGCAAAGCACTGAGATTCTCTACGCGGTGCAGCGAGCTTGGTGGACACGCGCCCGGGACCAAATGGTCACCGGAGCATCGGCGGCGGCGAGCGCAGGCGGAGGTTGGGGTTCGGTCATCGGCGAAACGGTGACTAGAGCTAGCAAACGTCGCAGAGACAAGGGGAAGAAGCTCACGAGGATCGTGTAGGGCAGGTCAGCGAGCGCTGGGAGGGGCCGGAGCGACTGGGGCGATGGAGGCGATCTTGGCAAACCGAGGAGGAAAAAGGCGTTGGGGGCGGTGCTTCGAGGCGTCCGGTGTTGTGTAGCTCAGCGAGGGGGTCGAGTACGAAGTGGCGGAGCTTCTGGGCGCGTCGGTGAGGCATGGGGTGGCCGGTGGCCGCGGGAACGACGAGCGGCGCGACGGGCGTGTTCGGGCGGCTGCATGTGAGAGAGACAAAGGAGGGGAGAGGCACGGCGAGAGGTCGAGGGGATTCCAGGGGGTGCGTGGCGTCGTCTGGAGTGGTCCAGGGCTTCGGCAGAAGCAGGAGGTGGCCGTCGGTGGCCACACGCATGCTAGCGCACCGCGGGCAGATGCCCGTGCCTACTGGCGCGAGGAGGAAGGCGGCAGAGGGAGCTGTGATGGTGGACTGGGCCAGTTGGCTGGGCCGCCAGTTGGGCCGGCCAGGTGGGCTGCACAGATGAGGCCAGGTAAAACTCTCTCTCTCTCTCTCTCTTAGTTCATGTTTTCTATCTCTTCTGGAGCTTCAGGGCTTTATTAAAAAAATACCAAAATAAACCCAAAATCATGAAACTGCTCATGGCTACTATTAAAATATATCCAACAGTAAACATTTTAGTTTATGATTATTTGGACAGTTAAAATATTTTATAGTATTTAAATGTCCAAATGGAAATAGAGTATGATTTAATCCAGTGACCTTATGCTGTCCTATAAAATTGTGCACCATTTTTGTCAGAGGTTCTAGACCAAGGCAAAGATGATGAACATTTTAGAAGGCCATTTCAGGTTCATTGAAAAGGATTTTAGTAAACCCTAGTTGGTTTAAGTGGTGCTGGGGGTTTCTGTCATCCCCATTTCAACTTTCTGAATAAAGTAGACATGATGCATTCACTCTAATGCATATACTGACTAGGGTTGTGACACCAGGCGTATCCACGGTCGCCGCCAGTCGACGACGAACCACGATGCTGTCCATCACCATAAACATTGACCCCATCATCACCCCAACGGCCACGAGAAGGGCCGTGACCACCATGTGCTACAGCGGCATATCCTCAGCCCGTCGCCGTCCTATGGGAAATAGCAGGGAACGGGCAGTCGGATGCATGGCCATCCCGTGGAGCATGCCCTCCCGCTGGAGATTGCACCGCCAGGCATGGCGGCGGCACCACCAGAGGCTGTGGCGCAGGTCTGTGCTGCTACGCCCCGACCCGTTGCTGCGACGACACCGGCTTCGGCTACGACGCCACCATAGGTTGTGGGGGCGCGGTCCGGGCGGGCGGGGGTGCGGCCTTTAGCGGCGGTGGAGCGGGTTTGTGCGCCGGCGGCAAGCCCCTCCCGCGTCCGGCCATGGTCTCGAAGGGCGATCGAACAACGGGCACAACCCTCGCTGTCCGACTGGTAAGAAGCTTAGGAAACCCTGGGCGGGCTATCCTGCGTTGCCTAATCTCCGTACGTGCATGAGACACACGATCCAACGCGTCCCCATGTAGCCTGCCCTAAGAAGGAAAGTCCGCTACTGGTTCCTAGGCCACGCACTGGGCCTCATACCCAGCACGCCTCGGGCCCAAGCCGGAATTCTCTTCCTCCGGCCCACCAATTCCTAGCAACAGATTCAAACAAACCAGCCACGCCTCCCGGATCGCTCCTGGACCGATGGCTGGCGGTGGCGGATGAACTACTGCCGGAGAAACCTTTCTTCTTCTTGCGAGTGATTTTTGTCCAACCATCCAATGGAAAAAATCTGATAAAGTGGGTTGTGACAAATTTACCTTGGGGAAGGGTCCTTTCCAAGGTTTGATCTTCATCGACGAGGGCTTGCCGAGAGCCGCCGGTCTTGGCTCCGCAACCCTCCTGTCTTTGCGCCCCTCGCCATGCGTGAGCTTCATGAAAGATTCAGCAATTGGTATCGTGAACCTAGATAGCATCTCGGGCGACTTTGGCTTCATGACTCTAGGAGAATCTAGCTCAACATCATCGTCTTCTTCTTCTTCATTGTCGGCTAGGACCCAAAACCTTCCTCCGATCTTTGGCTTAGGTATCGGGGCATCTGGTTCCAATGTTAGATCTACGACCTCGATCTGATCCTCCCCGCCCAAAGTCTCCGGCAAGCAATCTTCAACAAAAATTTCGAATTCATCGATATTCAAACGCTCATCTACGTCCAAGTACCGGCCGGCAAGAATATCGTGATCGCTATCTCGTACCGTCGTCCATCGTGATAGTGAATGCACATAAAGAAATCCATATCTCCATGTCCCGGCCATCCGGCTATCCTTGAAACAGATCCGCCATCTGGTCGGAGCCAAATGTTCTACCTCTTGATCCAGATCCGTCTCGGAGTCGGATCCGCAGGACAGCGCCTGGACCGATCGCGTAGACTCCGGCGCCGGCAGCGGCAGCGGTTGTGGTGCCGGCGTGACCCCCAGTGCTGGCGACGGTCGCGGCGGTGGTTCCGGTGGAGGCGGCAAGGTCGCCCCCACCCCCTCTCCCTCACGCGTGGTCATCCTCCGGTGGCCCTTCTTTGCGTAGTGTAGCATGACAATTATTCAAAACATGTAAACAACTTCTTTCGGTAGCATGGCTATTTGCCCTGCTGCATCATGGAAAATCCTGGATATGTGGGCAACTTCTCCTTTTTCTGGAAAATGGCAAATCCCTCAAATGCATGGCAATTTTCTTTGTTGTAGTACCACATTCTTTTGCTATAGCAGTGCAATTATTTCTTCCCATCATGACTAATCTCTCTGTTATAATATGACAACTATCTCTGTTATAGCATGACAATTGCTGAAATGTTCCCTGTGAGAAGTTTTTTGCAACAATCTATGGTGGCACTGTTAGCTCGAATGAGCGACTCCAGAGTGAACGATCGTTTGCACCAGAAATACAAGGGAGGGTCGTTCTCTCCCTATTGGGAGGGCTTCCTTGTCGTTGCATGAACTCTAGTTTTTCTCAACAAAAAAGCATGTGGAAAGTTTATGAGTAGGGATTTCTTCCCTCAACTACAAGGGATGGGAGGTGAGCAAGTGCTAGGTTTGCTCACTGTCTTCCCTCAGCCATGCGACTTAGCTTCACTAGCATCCATCCGGGTGCCTTTGGATATATTTAGTTAACTACAGTTTGGAGCTCTAAAGGGTGCCTAATGCTAGTGTTAAATCATTACAGATGCAATCTTAGAACTACAGAGAACTCAAGTTTTCAACTTGCAATAGAAAATGTTGGCAACTAAAATGGAAAACTCTCACAGCTACAAAGTGATGATCGGAGCAATCTATTTCATACCAGGCGAGCTTCAACTAATTATCCTCGTGGATGAACTGGTACCCATGGAACGGCTGCATCTTCCTCAGTTAGTCCATGCACCACATGGAACCCGTGACTCAAATCCGATCAATGACATGTACAGTTGAACTACCCAAAGAATACATTGCTGTCACAAAAGAAATTCCATTAGTACGTCCTCCATAATAAATTTGTTGTGGGTATTAGTAAATTATGCCCTCTAGTATAATAAGACTAGTCGTTTTACTAGAGAAATGTCTAAATTGTTGGTTTGACCCAAAGCTGCTCACTAAGTTTATTTTCACAACATAACTTGAACACTATTATGGGGTGGGCAGGGGGGCACCCCCCCCCCCCCCCCCGACGCACTTCACCACGTTATATTTATTCAATAGTTGTTTATGGCTAAGTTCATGTATATAAAATCTCTGTTCTCTAATACAACATTGAGTACACGAATATAGATCCAAACTGGTAATAAATTCTCCATTACCTCATATAAAGATTTTCCGCTCCCACAAATGAAATCTATCGTCCGTCGGATGTAGCTTTGGTAGAAGAGATGAAAACCATCATTGTCAAACAAGGTGTCCCAGAACCCGAGTATTCTGTATTTGTATATCACCGTCTTTTCAATAGCAAGGAGCAGTGCCACAGTCTGCTTCATTTCATGTGTTGGCTGCGGCGAAGGTGCGGAGCTTTGCAGAGAACATAACCACACCGAGAGTCTAAATCTGTATAGGATAGGTAAGTATGCAAACAAATGTGTGATAACATTTGTACCGAGGCATCTAAATATACCTAGACTATTGAGAGTGTGGGGCCATAATGCAAGTCAAAACTGGGATTCCACTTAATCTGGGAACTACCGTCATACACGACGAAGATTATGCTAGCACTAAAGATGAAGATGATCCTGAGGTTGTAGACAGTGACAATGAAGGTTGTGATGGTTTTGTTTGGCAGATGGTCGCGGGTGAATTCAGGGTTGCCAAGATGGTCATGCTAATTTTAGGGTGAAATTTGTAAATGGAGTCCCAGTAAGAAAATGGAGACATGTTGAAGGTAATGTTGTAGGTGCAGAAAAGGGCTACTTTGATGGTCAGGGTGACAAAACAATAGTTGCGACGAGACTTTCCCCCGTCGTTAGCTTCCAAGTGTTGATTGTTGCGGAGTTGTCTACCATCAGCGAGACGAAGGTCTTGGTGATGTCCACTGTAACCTTCTCAGTGCATTGCATTAGTGTCAGTAATTAGTACTCCCTCAATTAGTCCATGCACCACACGGAACCGATGACTCAAATCCGATTAATGACATGTACAGTTGAACTACCCAAAGAATACATTGCTGTCAAAAAAGAAATTCCATTAGTCCGTCTTTCATAATAAATTTGTTGTGGGTATTAGTAAATTATCCCCTCCGGTATAATAAGACTAGTTGCTTTACTAGTGAAATTTCTAAATTGTTGGTTTGACCCAAAACTACTCACTAAGTTTATTTTTATAACATAACTTGAACACTATTATGGGGTGGGCAGGGGGGCACCCCCCCCCCCCCCCCCGACGCACTTCACCACGTTATATTTATTCAATAGTTGTTTATGGCTAAGTTCATGTATATAAAATCTCTATACTCTAATACAACATTGAGTACACGAATATAGATCCAAAAATGGAGAGATGTCAAAAGGTAATGTTGTATGTGCAGAATTTTTTTGATTTGACGGTCATGGTGACAGAGCGATAGTTGTGACGGGACTTGTCCCCGCCATTAGGTTCCACGTGTTGATTGTCGTGGAGTTGTCTTGGTGATATCCACTGTAACCTTCTCACTCCATTGCATCAGTGTCACTAATTAGTACTCCCTCCGTAAACAAATATAAAGTGTTTAGACTACTAAAATAGTTGTCTAAACGCTCTTATATTTCTTTAAAAGGGAGTACTAACTAAATGCATAAGCATCCTTTTAACTGATGCATAATAAATCACTCATGATCCTACTACTATCACCGCCACCACCATTTGAATTTATAAGACATATCTTGAGTGAGCACAAAAATGAAGGGGCGTAAACTAATAGCATACAAGATCATCATATTTCCTTGGTTTAAAATAGCATCTTAACGAAGGGTAATCTCCTTTAGATAGGATGGACCGAGAATGATCAATGTTATTTTTTGTATCCATAAAGAAACCGTGGATTAGTTTTTGACCCAGAGACCGTAGAACAATCGGAATTTTATATAATTAAAATAAATATGTACAAGCAATGAAAAAAATTACAAGGCCCATAGCCTAACCAATTCCAGTTTTTTCTGGCATCAAGAAAAGATACAGGCAAAAGAGAAACCATGGATCATCTGTTGATTGGTTGTGCCCTGGACAACTTAGTAGTTAGTATGGCAGGTGGAACTATGCTTTTGGTCTAAATAAATGTTGTATTCTAGTAGCACTAGTGACCTTTTTTAGATTGGGTTGTCTCATTTCATCGGTCCAACATGAGCTAGTTCTGACTGTTATTGTGGGATGGAACTATCTGGAAAGCCAGGATGGCCCAAGAATGAAGCTTGCTTTAGACAACATCCAGGTTATATGAATGTTCCTGCTAACGTGATCTTTTAGCTTTTGCAGCTTACTTGACAACTGGGTAGTTTGCGAAAAGAGCAAAAGTGAATAAAGCTTGAAGAAGGCATAAGCGAGGAACCATGGATTGGCACCACCACTGGGCAGGATAACAAACTGAAGAAAGCTCACAAAAAAGGACGGCTAATGTGTATGTTGATCTTAACAGTTAGCATTTTGATTGTTATCAAGTGTTGGACTGTAATAAAGATGAACCGCGCTTTGGTTTTCCTTTTCTTTTGAGAAAACTTCCGATCTATTCATTTTCAATCATAACAGTACAACGAACAACAAAAATAGTAAAAATTACATCCATATCTGTAGACCACCTAGCAACGATTACAAGCGGTTGAAGCGAGCTGAAGGCGGGCCACCGTCATTGTCGCCCGAGCCGGACAAAACTTATTGTAGTAAACAGTCGGGAAGTCATCGTGCTAAGACCCCATACGACCAGTGCAACAGAACAGCAACTACGACCTAAAGACATACGAAAGTAGACGAACTACGACCAAATCCGAGCAAATCCACCAAGGAAAGATCTGCTGGAGACACACCTCCACACGCCCACTGATAATGCTAGACACACCACCGAAATGAGGGTTAGAAGGGGAGAACAATATTCCATCTTCAGGGAGCCGCCGCCGTCTCGCCCTCTTGAACATGATACAAACCCAAACAAGATTCAACAAAACATATAAAAACGGAGCCCTCCCGCCAGCAAAGACTGGGATCCACCACGCCTCCATGCCCCTAAGGCCACCGGAGACGAGACGGACCGACGGCGGCACCGACGGGAGGTGGAGAACTGTTTGTTTACTTTCTATAACATCGAACATCATTATATGAACTACTGGACTGCAATATAATGTGGCCTTGTATTCGAAGATGAAGGAAGAGGTCGAGGTAAAACCTGCAAGTTGCACTGTTGCAGGCAACATGAAAGGCGTCATCCTGATCTAGCTCACCCGCTAGCAAATTCGAGTTGGATGTATGATACAAAAATCCATTCCGATGAAGGAGTACGAGGGTTTACTGGTTCGTCTGCCGTCCCCGAAGAATAACAACATGTGTGAATGAGTAGAGGGATGGCTAGACCAGCGATGGAAATACGGTGGAGCGGTGAAGCCTGCGCGGCAGCATAGGCGGCCGCGGGAGAAGGGAGCAGGTAGTCCCGCCGACGCTTGTTTGAGCGGCTGGAGCGAGAGGAGGGAGCAGGCAGTTCCCGCTGACGCTTGTGGGAAAGATCACAATCGGAATAGATTTTTGTGTGTGTAATGGATGCATGATCTACATTGGTTCAGAAGCACAAAACTGACTGGGGTGTTCATCGTCACCACCAGGCATTTGTACCTTAACACCAATATATTCTTCCTGCAAAAAGACTCCAGTACATCCGTACGAACATGTAAATCCCTGCACAGAAGATGAGAGAAACAAGAGAGCAGGCAAAGACAGGTTGCTACTATCCCAAAACTGACGAGGCAAGCTGATTCTGAAGTATATGAATGTGTTGTGCTGTATTTAGGACCTACTCCCTTAGTTTCAAAAATGATGACTCAACTTTATACTAACTTTAGTACAAAATTAGTACAAAATTAGGCCATCTATTTTAAAATGGAGAGAGTATCTGTTTGGTTAAAAATGTTACCGCGTGAATGTCTTCAATTTAGGTCACGTATGCCATACCAGCGGCAATGACCATGGTGCATAATTTTTTTTCCATCAAGTTTGGATTGTAATTCATCTGTTATCAAACTCCCCATTTATATTTGGATGGTGATGTGCATCATAGGTGGAAGAGAGCGTGATGGAAAAATGGAAAATGTAGATAGAGAAGCGATCGAGTAATAAGCAAATTAAACTTTAAAGTTAAGCTAAACCTCTCCTTTTCACGAGAAATACAATTGTAGGAGTACTTCACAGGAGCCAAGTACGTAGAATATTTGTTGATGGTCAGTAGTGTGTACACGAGGCATAAATAAATTATTTGTTGTACTAGCAGTCTCGGTCAGTAGGAGTGCTAGCAGTGTCGGTCAGTAGTGTGTACACGAGGCATAAATAAATTATTTCTTGTACTAATACCAATACTAATACGCGTGGGTTGGTTAAACTATAAAGGCGGGTGCATGCTACTGTTGAATTGGTTATCTTCTCCGGGAACTTTTGAGCACGACGGGACAGATGGTCGTGAATGTTTTGCATATTATATGTACGACCGCAGGCCACATGCTTAATATATTCCTCTAATATAATTACTACTTCTGAAAAATCACTATAGAATTTCACTACTTTTCGTGTCCTCCGCGGTCATGCCACCTTTCGCCTTTCTTGAGGAAGGAGCACAGCAAGATTGAAAAACGCTCGGCAAACGCCTCAAGTGAGTATCCTATTTATTTATTTATTTTTGAACACATCCCCAAGTGAGCATCTAAATTCTCAAATTATAACTGGGGAAAGTCTGTTGCTAGTACTCTTCTTTTTATTTGAAATGGGAGTACATTCATTTGAAATGACAATGCTAATCTCCTCGGGGTACATTCATTTGAAATGGCAATGCTAATCTCCTGGGGGGAATTTGCTAACCAACAAGCCGTACGCTGTTGACCACGACCCATCACTGCCATAGTATGTGCAGCCTTATTCTGTGATCTGCCTATTTTTATGACTTGCATTGATTTTTCTTGCAACATCTCCAAGACGGCCGTCACATGAGACATATTCCTTGATCTTCCCTTTGAACCTAATTCAAGGAGCTTCAAGATCTTTGCACAGTCTGTCTCCACCTGGATAGACAAGGGAGTCCAGTATAACGCCAGCTTCAGGCCCTCATCACACGCCGATAACTTTGCCTCCAGTGCGCCCGGGCAGTTCCGGATCCATCTGCATGCCGCGTAGATGTGACGCCCCCGATTCAATCATACACTAATCACACACGCAAACGTGTACGATCAAGATCAGGGACTTACGGAAGATATCACAACACAACTCTAAAAAATAAAATAAGTCATACAAGCATCATAATACAAGCCAGGGGCCTCGAGGGCTCGAATACAAGTGCTCGATCATAGACAAGTCAGCGGGAGCAACAATATCTTAATACAGACATAGGTTAAACAAGTTGCCATAAGATGGCTAGCACAAACTGGGATGCAGATCGAAAGAGGCGCAGACCTCCTGCCTGGAATCCTCCTAAACTACTCCTGGTCGTCTTCGGCAGCCTGCACGTAGTAGTAGGCACCTCCGGTGTAGTAGGAGTCATCATCGGTGGCGTCTGGCTCTTGGGCTCCAACATATGGTCGCTACAACCAGGTATAGAAAGGGGGAAAAGGGGAGCAAAGCAACCGTGAGTATTCATCTAAAGTAGTCGCAAGCAAGGATGTACACTACATATGCATTGGTATCAATGAAATAGGTAGTATCTGTGGACTGAACTACAGAATGCTAGAATAAGAGGGGGAAAGCTAGTCCTATCGAAGACTACGCTTCTGACAGCCTCCGTCTTGAAGTAGTAGAAGAGAGTAGATGGTAAGTTAACCAAGTATCATCGCATAGCATAATCCTACCCGGCGATCCTCTCCTCGTCGCCCTGTGAGAGAGTGATCACCGGGTTGTATCTGGCACTTGAAAGGGTATGTTTTATTAAGTATCCGATTCTAGTTGTCATAAGGTCAAGGTACAACTCCGGGTTGTCCTTTTACCGAGGGACACGGCTATTCGAATAGATAAACTTCCCTGCAGGGGTGCACCACATTTCCCAACACGCTCGATCCCTCTGAACGGACACACTTTACTGGGTCATGCCCGGCCCTGGAAGATCAACACGTCGCAGCCCTACCTAGGCACACCAGAGAGGTCAGCACGCCGGTCTAATTCCTATGCGCGCATGGGTCTGGGCCCATCACCCATTGCACACCTGCACGTTGCGTACGCGGCCGGAAGCAGACCTAGCCCCCTTAATACAAGCGCAGGCTTACGGTCCAATCTGGCGCGCGCTGCTCAGTCGCTGACGTCAAGAAGGCTTTGGCTGATACCACGACGTTGAGTGCCCATAATTGTTCCCACGTAGTTGGTTAGTGCGTATAGGCCAGTGGCTAGACTCAGATCACATACCAAGATCTCGTTAGGCGTGTTATTTCGAAGTAACCGCGGACGCCGACCAGGGCTAGGCCCACCTCTCTCCTAGGTGGTCTCAACCTGCCTTGTCGCTCCACCACAAAGTAACAGTCGGGGCCGTCGTGAACCCAGGCCCACCACTACCTGGATGGAACCACCTGCCCCTTCATCCCCCACATCGGAATCACTTGCGGGTACGCTACGAGCCGACCCGACTTTAGTCACCACCATGTATCATGTATAATAGTGTAGTATGTATATACCCGTGATCACCTCCCGAAGTGACCACGGCCCGATAATATAGCATAGCAGATGGACAAGAATGTAGGGCCACTGATTGAATACTAGCAACCTATACTAAGCATTAGGATAACAGGTAAAGGTATCAACAATTGTAGCAACAATGATAGGCTATGCAACAGAATAGGAGCTATCGAATCAACAACAATAGCAAACCTAATGCAAGAATAAGAGAGAACTGAGTGGACGATATCTGGTCGATCAAGGGGGGGGGGGGGCTTGCCTGGTTGCTCTGGCAAGGAGGGGGGGGGGCTTGCCTGGTTGCTCTGGCAAGGAGGGGTCGTCAACACCATAGTCATACTGGGTAGCAGCGGCGTCGGTCTCGCTATCTAATGAGAGAAGAGGGGAAAGAAGCAATAAATATAATGCATACATAAGCATGACGATGCATGACATGACAATAAGCTGTGTTAGGTGTGCCCTAATGCGGCAGTAGGTGATACCGGCGAAGGGGGAAACATCCGGGAAAGTATCCCCGGGGTTTCGCGTTTTCAGACAGATGAACCAGAGGGGGAAAGTTGCGTGTTTGCTATGCTAGGGATGTGTGGCGGACGAACGGGCTGCATATTCAGATTTTTCTCGTCGTTCTAAGCAACTTCCATGTACAAAGTATTTTTATCCGAGTTATGGATTATTTCATATTAATTTTCAAAGTTCTAAATGATTTTCTAAATTTCTGGATTTTATTTAATTTGAAAATACATAAATACTAAAGTGCTACGAGTACACATAAATGTAACCGGTAGTTTGTACCAACGGTTGACAGTAGGGCCGGGGGGCAGCCAGCAGTTGACCAGTCAACAGTTGACTGGTCAACTGGGTTCCGGGACCCACATGTCATAGGCACAATGCTAATTAATAGTTTTAGTTAATCTAACGACTAGGTGGGGTCCAGGGGGCTGAGTCAGCATGTACAGTCAGCAGTTGACCAGTCAATATTGACTGGTCAACAGGGTCAGCGGGGCCCACATGTCATTGACTGTTTAGCTAAGTAATAGTAGGTAATTAGGTTAATTTATCAGACTTAATTAAGTTAATAAATAAAAAATTAACTATTTATTTTTAATTCCTTTAAAAACGTTCTGGGGTGGACCCCGTGTGTCATAGGGCCAGGGGGCACTGGCCCAGTGGTCAGTGGCCCTGGCCATAGCGGGCGGGCGCATGGGCGCGGGCCCGACTGGGCACTGGCTCAGGCCGGTGATACGTCTCCAACGTATCTACAATTTTGATTGCTCCACGCTATATTATCTAATGTTTTGGACATTATTGGGCTTTATTATCCACTTTTATATTGTTTTTGGGACTAACCTATTAACCGGAGGCCCAGGCCAGAATTGCTATTTTTTTTTGCCTATTTTAGGGTTTTGAAGAAAAGGAATATCAAACGGAATCTAAATGGAATGAAACCTTCAGGAACGTGATTTTTGGAATGAACAAGACCCAGGAGACTTGGACCCTACGTCAAGCAACCAACAGGGAGGCCATGAGGTAGGGGGCGCGCCTACCCCCCAGGCGCGCCCTCCACCCTCGTGGGCCCCCTGTTGCTCCACCGATGTACTCCTTCCTCCTATATATACCTACGTACCCCCAAACGATCAAATACGGAGCCAAAAACCTAATTCCACCACCGCAACCTTCTGTATCCACGAGATCCCATCTTGGGGCCTATTCCGGAGCTCCGCCGGAGGGGGCATCCATCACGGAGGGCTTCTACAACAACACCATAGCCTTTCCGATGAAGTGTGAATAGTTTACCTCAGACCTTCGGGTCCATAGTTATTAGCTAGATGGCTTCTTCTCTCTTCTTGGATCTCAATACAATGTTCTCCCCCTCTCTTGTGGAGATCTATCCGATGTAATCTTCTTTTTGCGGTGTGTTTGTTGAGACCGATGAATTGTGGGTTTATGATCAAGATTATCTATGAACAATATTTGAATCTTCTCTGAATTCTTTTATGTATGATTGGTTATCTTTCCAAGTCTCTTCGAATTATCAGTTTGGTTTGGCCTACTAGATTTATCTTTCTTGCAATGGGAGAAGTGCTTAGCTTTGGGTTCAATCTTGCGGTGTCCTTTCCCAGTGACAGTAGATGCAGCAAGGCACGTATTGTATTGTTGCCATCGAGGATAACAAGATGGTTTTTTTTCATATTGCATGAATTTATCCCTCTACATCATGTCATCTTGCTTAAGGCGTTACTCTATTTTCATGAACTTAATACTCTAGATGCATGCTGGATAGTGGTCGATGAGTGGAGTAATAGTAGTAGATGCAGGCAGGAGTCGGTCTACTTGTCTCGGACGTGATGCCTATATACATGATCATACTTAGATATTCTCATAACTATGCTCAATTCTGTCAATTGCTCAACAGTAATTCGTTCACCCACCGTAAAATACTTATGCTCTTGAGAGAATCCACTAGTGAAACCTATGGCCCCCGGGTCTATCTTCATCATATTAATCTTCCAATACTTAGTTATTTCCTTTGCTTTTTACTTTACTTTTATTTTTCTTTGCATCTTTATCATAAAAATACCAAAAATATTATCTTATCATATCTATCAGATATCACTCTCGTAAGTGACCATGAAGGGATTGACAACCCCTTATCGCGTTGGTTGTGAGGAGTTATTTGTTTTGTGCAGGTACGAGGGACTTGCGTGCAGCCTCCTACTGGATTTATATCTTGGTTCTCAAAAACTGAGGGAACTACTTACGCTACTTTGCTACATCATCCTTTTCTCTTCAAGGAAATCCAACGCAGTGCTCAAGAGGTAGCAAGAAGAATTTCTGGCACCGTTGCCGGGGAGGTTCGCGCAAGTCAAGTCAAGATTTGACTCCCGACAACGAGCCATTTCTGGCACCGTTGTCGGGGAGTCTACGCAAAAGTCAACATACCAAGTACCCATCACAACCCTTATCTCCTGCATTACATTATGTAACACCCCAGATGTCAAACTTCCAAATTTGGCAATGTATCCAGCCTTTTCGTGTTCAATACCATGTGGTTTTCCTCTTTGAGGGTTTCATTTTGGGTTTGCTTTGTTTCCCTTTGCTTTGCCTTTTCATTGCTTGTCATATTTCTCTATGCCATCTCATGTTGCATTTGGTCATTCATGTTGTTGCCATGAACATCATGTGCATTACCCCTTGTCACCCTCTCAAACCTTTGAACCATCACCCCCTATCCTTCCCTTTCTTTTCTTTTCTTGCAAGTGCCATATTGCACCACTCCATTAATGTTCTTCTTCTCCCTATAAATCTGGCACCATGCCTACATCCTCTCTGCCAATTTTTAACTCATTTGAATATGTTTTGGTTAGGTTAAAAATTGACTCAAGTTTGAATTTAATTCAAACTTGATTTAATTTTCTTCCTTTAAAAATCCCCAAAGCAATTTATTCAAATGGCCCATAATTCCAGGAGCTTGAGGCTATTTTTATTTCTGCCAGATACCTCTCCTACCTCCCTGGACTTTTCCTTTTCTACAGTGGTATTTAAATTCACAGATCTAAAGAAAAAGGGAGAAGCCTCCCAAGGCATCCACCTGGGCCTCCCGCAGCTAGCAGCCCACCTAGGCACCGGCCAGCCCAGCCAGCGCAGCCCATCTAGCCTGCTTGCGACAGGAGCGTCGTCTCCCTTGTACGGTAGCTCATCCACAGGAGCCACGTCGGTGTCCGGTCGATTTGACGGCCGGAGAAGCTCCCTAGCCCCCCCTATAAACTTGTCCCCCGCGTCCTAGGGCTCCTCCTCGACCGACCCCCCTCCTCTACCTGCCTCACCGCCGCCTAGTTTAGCGCCGCGTGATACGTCTCCAACGTATCTATAATTTTTTTATTGCTCCATGCTATATTATCTACTGTTTTGGGGCATTATTGGGCTTTATTTTCCACTTTTATATTACTTTTGGGACTAACCTATTAACCGGAGGCTCAACCCAGATTTGTTGTTTTATGCCTATTTCAGTGTTTCGAAGATAAGGAATATCAAACGGAGTCGAAACGGAACGAAATCAACTGGAGAAGTTATTTTTGGAACGAAAGCCACCGGATAGACTTGGACTCCACGTCAGGGGATACGGGAGGTGCTCATGAGGGTGGGGGGCGCCCCCCCTAGGGCACGCCCCCTGCCTCGTGGGGCCCCCATAGCTCCTCCGACGTACCCCCTGCACCCATATATACCTACGTATCGTAAAACTTCCAGAACAGATAATAGATCAGGAGTTCCGCCGCCAGAAGCCTCCGTAGCCACCGAAAGCCAATCTAGACCCGTTCCGGCACCCTGCCGGAGGGGGCAATCCTTCTCCGGTGGCCATCTTCATCATCCCGGTGCTCTCCATGACGAGGAGGGAGTAGTTCTCCCTCGGGGCTGAGGGTATGTACCAGTAGCTATGTGTTTGATCTCTCTCTCGTGTTCTTGATTTGGCACGATCTTGATGTATCGCGAGCTTTTCTATTATAGTTGGATCTTATGTTTCTCCTCCCCCTCTTCTCTCTTGTAATGAATTGAGTTTTCCCCTTTAAGTAATCTTATCGGATTGAGTCTTTAAAGACTTGAGAACACTTGATGTATGTCTTGCCGTGGATGTCTGTGGTGACAATGGGATATCACGTGATTCACTTGATGTATGTTTTGGTGATCAACTTGCGGGTTCCGCCCATGAACCTATGCATAGGGGTTGGCACACGTTTTCGTCGTGATTCTCCGGTAGAACTTTGGGGCACTCTTTGAGGTCCTTTGTGTTGGTCGAATAGATGAATCTGAGATTGTGTGACGCATATCGTATAATCATACCCACGGATACTTGAGGTGACAATGGAGTATCTAGGTGACATTAGGGTTTTGGTTGATTTGTGTCTTAAGGTGTTATTCTAGTACGAACTCTAGGGCTGTTTGTGACACTTATAGGAATAGCCCAACGGATTGATTGGAAAGAATAACTTTGAGGTGGTTTCGTACCCTACCATAATCTCTTCGTTCGTTCTCCGCTATTAGTGACTTTGGAGTGACTCTTTGTTGCTTGTTGAGGGATAGTTTTATGATCCAATTATGTTAGTATTGTTGAGAGGACTTACACTAGTGAAAGTATGAACCCTAGGCCTTGTTTCCTAGCATTGCAATACCGTTTACGCTCATTTTTATCACTTGCTACCTTGCTGTTTTTATTATTTCAGATTACAAATACCTTTATCTACTATCCATATACCACTTGTTTCACCATCTCTTCGCCGAACTAGTGCACCTATACAATTTACCATTGTATTGGGTATGTTGGGGACACAAGAGACTCTTTGTTATTTGGTTGCAGGGTTGCTTGAGAGAGACCATCTTCATCCTACGCCTCGTACGGATTGATAAACCTTAGGTCATCCACTTGAGGGAAATTTGCTACTGTCCTACAAACCTCTGCACCTAGAGGCCCAACAACGTCTACAAGAAGAAGGTTGTGTAGTAGACATCACCGCGCGCCGTGCCCTCTCCCTGCCCGCCATGGCCTCGCCGAGCAAGAGCTCAAGCTCGGGGAAGCCGTCCACGTCGTCTCCGACCCGCCTGCTGCCGTGGAGAGGGCCGTCAAGTACCTCTCCGTCCCCAGCCTGCACGCACTCGATGCCACGGCCCCTGGATCTACCTCCCCGTCGTCCTCTTCCTCCCCTGCTTCACGGACAGCAGGCCCGTCAAGTTCAGAGCTCCCTCGCGTCGTCTCCGGCTCGTCTTCGTCGACCCCATCGTGTCCTAGGGTGAGCTGGGTAAAGCACCTACCTCCCCCTTTCTTTCCATGGCATTTAGGACCCCGCGAGGCTCGGTCGATCCGTGTCTTTGCTGTGCTCCCAGTGCTCTGGCGAGGCCTGTTTATTTTTTTCTTGTAGATGTAGTTGTTGTCGCTGCCGTAGCATGCCCGTGTGCCCCCGCTCTGGATCCCCTCTGTCGCGCCCGCGGCTTGCATGCCCCGCTTCGCCGTGTCTCCTGCTGCAGCTCTCCCGCATCCACGTCGCTCGCTGCCTCATGGCGCCATCGTCGTCGTGCCGCGCCCGAATCGAGCGCGAGCTCAAGCTCGAGCCACTGCATATGCGCGCTCCGTAGCTACACCGTCTCATGTTCCCGCACGCCTGCCGGAGTCCCTATGCCCTGCCGGTTGCTGCCGTTGCCCGACGGCGACGTCGCCATCTTCTCTGCGTAGGAGCAAAGGGAAGGCTTGGCCTTCGCGTCTATTCAAAGGGTCTAGCCCCCCCCTTCTTGGCACAAGCACGAGCGCAGCCGAGCTGGTTACCCAGGCACGCACACACCCGGGAGGTCTTGGGTTTAAACCCCAGGTTCCGTGAATATTTTTGGGGTGTGGGGTTATCCGCGTATCACTGACAATCAGGGCCCACCTGTCTAATCACAAGGGGGCCAAGGCCCACCTGTCATCCTTCCATAGCCCCATGTTTTTCCTTTTCTTTTATTCCAGCGATTTCCATTTCTGGAATATGCTATCTTTCCTTTTCAGGCAAGTCCTGATCTGGACATTCCAAATATGGAAATTGCCAATTCTGTCAGATTCCATTTAGGGCAGTTTTCAACTTATTGCACTTGTGATGATTTTTCTACTGCAACCCCAACATATTATATATGTTTTTGGGGTAGAAAAATCCAATGAATCCAGCGGTGTCATTAGTTTCTGCATTTGAGCAAGTTCACAAACATGTCATTTTACATCATGATGCTGTTTTGTCCTTTTTGTGTGATTTAATGCAAGCATGCTATGAGGTCGCTTTGCACATGGACAGCTTCATTTTCATGTCTACTCCATGCTAGATTTTGTTCCATGCCATGATATGCTATGTAGTGAGTTAATCAAGCTTGTTAACATGCCAACATGAATCTGTTTTTGCCATCTCCTGAAATTTCACTAAGTCTGAATCTGTTTATAAAACTTGCTATGTTTGCATGGGTGTAATCATATTTTCTGTGCCCTTTTGGCTTATGGTCAGTAAGGGACTTTTGTTGTATGCTTTGAGTAGCTTCATGGCATGCCTTGCTTTTCCATGATATGTTCCTGTAGCATATAGTTATCCTGCTCTAAACATTGCTTCCTGATGTTAAATTCCTGACATGATGTTATTTTCACTAAGTCTGAAACCTGTTATCTTTTGCTCTTTTGCCATGCTGTTTTAGTCATGCTTTAGTGGTTTATAGATTTAGCTCAGTGTTCATGTTTTGTAGAGCATCTCCTGTACATCACTGCCATGCATTTTATTCACATGTTTGGGTGCTGTAGCATATTTATACTTTGCATCCAAGTGGACATGTTGCTGTTTTAAGCAGTTTGCATCATACCTTGTTTTGCTTGCCATTTGCAAACCGTGCATCCGAATCCGGTGATCTTTATATCGATTTCGACTGAAATCAACTCCTCTTTCCAGTGGCACTCTGGGTTTCCAAGTTGAGGTCAGGTTCAATCATTCCTTTCCAAATCATGCATATGCATCACATATCGCATCCCGCATATCATACCATGTTTGCATCATGTTGTTTGAGCATTGCACGTGGTTGATTGTGCTCCCTTTTGCTTGTTGTATTGCTTTGGGTAGAGCCAGGAGACGAGTACGTGATCGAGGAGCCCGTTGAGTACACTTACGAGGATCAAGCCAACTCTGAGAACTTTGCAGGCAAGATGACCATACCCTCGAAATCACTTCTATCTTTGCTTGCTAGATGCTCGCTCTTTTGCTATGCCTATGCTAAGATACCTACCACTTGCTTATCATGCCTCCCATATTGCCATGTCAAGCCTCTAACCCACCTTGTCCTAGCAAACTGTTGTTTGGCTATGTTACCGCTTTGCTCAGCCCCTCTTACAGCGTTGTTAGTTGCAGGTGAAGATTGGAGTTGTTCCTTGTTGGAACATGTTTATTGTTGGGATATCAGTATTATATCTTGTTTATCTTAATGCACCTATATACTTGGTAAAGGGTGGAAGGCTCGGCCTTATGCCTCGTCTTTTGTTCCACTCTTACCGCCCTAGTTTCCGTCATACCGGTGTTATGTTCCTTGATTTTGCGTTCCTTGCACGGTTGGGTTATAATGGGAACCCCTTGACAGTTCGCCTTGAATAAAACTCCTCCAGCATGGCCACACATTGGTTTTACCATTCGCCACCTAGCCTCTTTTTCCCTTGGGTTCCCGGACTCAAGGGTCATCTTTATTTAAACCCCCGGGCCAGTGCTCCTCTGAGTGTTGGTCCAACGTGTCAGCTGCCGGTGGCCACCAGAGGCAACTCTGGGCTGGCCTATCGGAACCTTGGACAATCCGGTGTGCCCTGAGAATGAGATATGTGCAGCTCCTATCGGGATTTGTCGGCACATTCGGGTGGCTTTGCTGGTTTAGTTTTACCATTGTCGAGATGTCTTGTAACCGGGATTCCGAGTCTGATCGGATTGTCTTGGGAGAAGGAATATCCTTCGTTGACCGTGAGAGCTTGTGATGGGCCAAGTTGGGACACCCCTATAGGGATATGATCTTTCGAAAGCCGTGCCCGCGGTTATGGGAAGATGGGAATTTGTTAATGTCCGGTTGTAAAAAACTTGACACATTAACTTAACTAAAAAGCATCAACCGCGTGTGTAACCGTGATGGTCTCTTCTCGGCGGAGTCCGGGAAGTGAGCACGGTGTTGGAGTTATGTTTGACATAGGTTGTTCTAGGATCACTTCTTGATCATAGTTTGTCGCTCGTGCTTTCGCCTTCTCTTCTCTCTCTCTTTTGCGTATGTTAGCCACCAAATATGCGAGTCGCTTGCTGCAGCTCCACCATCATACCTTTGCCTTTCCTATAAGCTTAAATAGTCTTGATCGCGAGGGTGTCACTACTAGGAAAAGGGCTATAGATGGAATTGACATTAATGGTGCACCAGACATGTGGTGCATCGTTACTATATACTAATGGCGCACCATGTGTTGGTGTGCCATTAGTGTGCAAATACTAATGGCGCACCACATCCACGGTGCGCCATTAGTATTTTTTTTAAAATTTCATCAAAACTACTAATGGCGCACCACTCCCACGGTGCGCCATTAGTAAAAAACTACTAATGGCGCACCGTGGGAGTGGTGCGCCATTACTAGTTGAACTACTAATGGCGCACCACCCCCACGGTGCGCCATTAGTAACTTCGCCACCACTTCCACCGAATGCAACCCCCCCCCCCCCCCGGACCCCCCTTTCAGTTTTAAAAAATAAACAAAAATGATGGAAATGTCAAAAAAAGAAAATAAGTTTCCCATGTGATATGTGGTCTAGCTGTTGTGAAAATTTACAAATATGAATTTCGACTTTATTTGCGAAATCTCTCGAGAATTTGTAAAATGGGCATAACTTTTGCATATGAACTCGGATGAAAAAGTTTTTTATATGAAAAATCATCTACTCGAAAAGTTACATCCGAATTTAACTGGGGGAACCCCGTTAAACATTTTCAAAATCCTCAAAAACCTAACAGAAAAAAGATACGGGGCTTTTAAGATCTGGAGAGGCAAAAAAATTCAAAAAAAATCAAACTTACTAATGGCGCATCTACCCATGGTGCGCCATTACTATCTTCCTGCCTTCAAAATTCAAAATAAGTCAAAAAAATAAAAAAAAGTTACTAATGGCGCACCTGCCCGTGGTGCGCCATTAGTATCTTCCCGCCTTCAAAATCGAAAGTAAATAAAAAAATAAAAAAAGGTTAGTAATGGCGCACCTGCCCACGGTGCGCCATTACTATGCCATATATATGGCTGGGCGTGGTCCTCTCCTCCTTCATTTTTCTCCTCCACTCCACCTCTCCTCCACTCCATGTCCTCCTCTCCTCCACTCCATCTTCCCTTCTCTCCTCCACCATACTACCCTCCTCCTCTCCGGCGACCTCCTCCTCCCTCCTCTCCTCCCCTCCCCTCCCCTCACGGTTTCTCCTCCCTCCTCTCCGGTGAGCTCCTCCTCCCTTCTCTCCTCCCATCCCCTCATGGTTTCTCCTTTCTCCTCTCCGATGCTCCAGTGAACTCCTCTCCGGCGACCTCCTCCTCCTCCTCCTCTCCGGTGACCTCCTCCTCCTCCTCTCCGGCGAACTCCTCCTCCTCCTCTCCGGAGATGTAGGCGAGCGCCTCTCCGGTGACCTCCTCCTCCTCTCTGGCGAAGTCCTCTTCGGCAAAAGAACATGGCAAAAGAACGTACAAGATCCAAAAACAGGAACAAAATTTGAAATAATATCGTGCCAAAAAATGAGCAAAAAATGGGCAAAAAAATCACGATCCAGATCCAAATTCAAAATTCAAAAATAGCAATGGCGCACGGTGGGGGTTAGACGGTGCGCCACTACTATTTTCCCGCCTTCAAAATTCAAAAATACTAATAGCGCACCAGTGGCCTATACTAATGGCGCACCAGTGGCCTGTGCGCCATTAGTATACCAGATACTAATGGCGCACCAGTGGTGCGCCATTAGTAAAAAAACTAGTCGCGTGATACTAATGGCGCACCAGTGATGCGCCATTAGTAGGCAAAACTGGTGCGCCATTAGTAGCCCTTTTCCTAGTAGTGTGTGAGATTGCTGAGTCCCCGTGACTCACAGATTACTTCCAAAACCAGATGCAAGGACCGATGATACCGCTCCAGGTGATGCGATTGAGCTTAAGTGGGAGTTCGATGAAGACTCTCATCGTTACTACGTTTCTTTCCCAGATGATCAATAGTGGTGCCCAGTTGGGGCGATCGGGGACTACGTTGCATTTGGGGTTTGTCTTATTTTTGGTTCCGTAGTCGGACCTTGAGTGTATTTGGATGAATGTAATGTTATTTATGCATTGTGTGACGTGGCGAGTGTAAGCCAACTATGTTACTCTTATTCCCTTATTGTATTACATGGGTTGTTGTGAAGATTACCTCACTTGCGACATTGCCTTCAATGCGGTTATGCCTCTAAGTCGTGCTTCGACACATGGGAGATATGGCCGCATCGAGGGCGCTACACATTATTTGCCATTTGCCTCTCGTTTTCCCCTCCCCCACTTCACCCTTGCCGTTTTATTCGCCCTCTCTCTCTATTTGCCCCTTTTCGCCCGCTTTTCCCTCGCCATGTCGGAACCAAAAAGAATTGGGGGTTCTCTCCCGAGTTTTAGTACTTTGGACAATCCTTCTATTCTCGCTAAGCTCATAAATAAGGATACTATGGAAAAACCTACCGGAGTTATCGATGAGAATCTTAATAATTTTGATGAGGATGATTCCGAAATTTTTTGTTATTTACTTGATGAATCTTGGAAAGATTCTTGGTATAGACTATTAAGGATCAGGGCTAGCTATGTGCCTCAATAACAAATTGAAGTTGACTTAAAAAACTTTTATATTGCCCTTCCTTCTTCTTTTAAGCATGTCTTAGATTCTATATTTGAAGAAGGTTTTCTTGAAGGGGATGTCGTAGACACTTATGACAAAATGAAAACCATATTTGGGCACCCCATGAATGAGAAAGTTGAATCTACATCTCTTTTGCTCTGTTACCAAAACGAATCTATTAAAGAAATAAAGGCTAGCCTAGATACAAATTTCCGTAACATAGTTAATCTTTCATCTACCATTAATAGCCATGTGCTTTATCAAAATAGAAGGATTAATTCTATAGATAGCAAGTTTGCTCTTTTCTTTCCTAAGACCAAAGATGGCAATACCTAGATCTATCCTTGCTTTTTATGCCTAGCTAGGGGCGTTAAACGATAGCGCTTGTTGTGAGGCAACCCAATTTTATTTTTATTCCTTTCTTTTTGCTTGTTTAGTAATAAATAATTTACCTAGCCTCTGTTTTGGTTGTTTTTTTGTGTTTAATTAGTGTTTGTGCCAAGTAGAACCGTTGGGAAGACTTGGGGAAAGTCTTGTTATCTCGCTGTAAAAAACAGAAACTTTAGCACTCATGAGAACTGCTGCCATTTTTATTTGGAAAGTGATATTTAGTTAATTCTTTTTTCAGATGATTAATAGATAAATTACTCACGTCCAGAAATTTATTTTAGAATTTTTGGGGTTCCAGATATTGCGCTAGTTACAGATTACTACAGACTGTTCTGTTTTTGACAGATTCTGTTTTTCGTGTGTTGTTTGCTTATTTTGATGAATCTATGGCTAGTAAAATAGTTTATAAACCATATAGAAGTTGGAATACAGTAGGTTTAACACCAATATAAATAAATAATGAGTTAATTACAGTACCTTGAAGTGGCCTTTTGTTTTCTTTTGCTAACGGAGCTCACGAGATTTTCTTCTTTAAGTTTTGTGTTGTGAAGTTTTCAAGTTTTGGGTAAAGATTTGATGGATTATGGAACAAGGAGTTGCAAGAGCCTAAGCTTGGGGATTCCCATGTCACCCCAAAGATAATCTAAGGACACCTAAAAGCCAAAGCTTGGGGATGCCCCGGAAGGCATCCCCTCTTTCGTCTACTTCTATCGGTAACTTTACTTGGAGCTATATTTTTATTCACCACATGATATGTGTTTTGCTTGGAGCGTCTTGTATGATTTGAGTCTTTGATTTTTAGTTTACCACAATCATCCTTGCTGTACACACCTTTTGAGAGAGTCATACATGATTTGGAAATTGTTAGAATACTCTATGTGCTTCGCTTATATCATTTGAGTTATATAGTTTTGCTCTAGTACTTCACTTATATTTCTTAGAGCACGATGGTGGAATTGTTTTATAGAAACTATTGATCTCTCATGCTTCACTTAGATTATTTTGAGAGTCTTAAATATCATGGTAATTTTCTTAAATAATCCTAATATGCTTGGTATTCAAGAATAGTAAAAACTTTCTTATGAGTGTGTTGAATGCTATGAGAAGTTTGATGCTTGATAATTGTTTTGAGATATGAAGAAGGTGATATTAAAGTTGTGCTAGTTGAGTAGTTGTGAATTTGAGAAATACTTGTGTTAAAGTTTGTGATTCCTGTAGCATGCACGCATGGTGAACCGTTATGTGATGAAGTCGGAGCATGATTTATTTTTTGATTGTCTTCCTTATGAGTGGCGGTCGGGGACGAGCGATGGTCTTTTCCTACCAATCTATCCCCCTAGGAGCATGCGCGTAATACTTTGCTTTGATAACTTGTAGATTTTTGCAATAAGTATATGAGTTCTTTATGAATAATGTTTAGTCCATGGATTATACGCACTTTTCTTCCTTCCACCATTGCTAGCCTCTCTAATACCGCACACCTTTAGCCGGTATCATACACCCACCATATACCTTCCTCAAAGCAGCCACCATACCCACCTATTATGGCATTTCCATAGCCATTCTGAGATATATTGTCATGCAACTTCCCACTGTTCCGTTTATTATGACACACTCCATCATTGTCATATTGCCTAGCATGATCATGTAGTTGACATCGTATCTGTGGCAAAGCCACCATTCATAATTCTTTCATACATGTCACTCTTGATTCATTGCATATCCTGGTAAACCGCCGGAGGCATTCATATAGAGTCATATTTTGTTCTAAGTATCGAGTTGTAATTGTTGAGTTATAAGAAAATAAAAGTGTGATGATCATCATTATTAGAGCATTGTACCAGTGAGGAAAGGATGATGGAGACTATGATTCCCCCACAAGTCGGGATGAGACTCCGGACGAAAAAAGGGGACAGAAATGAGGCCATAAAAAAGGAGAGAAAAGGCCCAAATAAAATAAAAATAAAAATAAGGAGAGAAAAAGAGAGAAGGGACAATGTTACTATCCTTTACCACACTTGTGCTTCAAAGTAGCACCATGATATTCATGATAGAGAGTCTCTCATTTCGTCACTTTCATATACTAGTGGGAATTTTTCGTTATAGAACTTGGCTTGTATATTCCAATGACGGGCTTCCTCAAAATGCCCTAGGTCTTCATGAGCAAGCAAGTTGGATGCACACCCACTTAGTTTCTTTTGTTGATCTTTCATATACTTATAGCTCTAGTGCATCCGTTGCATGGCAATCCCTACTCACTCACATTGATATCTATTGATGGGCATCTCCATAGCCCGTTGATACGTCTAGTTGATGTGAGACTATCTTCTCCCTTTTTGTTTTCTCCACAACCACCATTCTATTCCATATATAGTGCTATATCCATGGCTCATGCTCATGTATTGCGTGAAGATTGAAAAAGTTTGAGAATGTCAAAAGTATGAAACAATTGCTTGGCTTGTCATCGGGGTTGTGCATGATTTAAATAGATTGTGCGGTGAAGCTAGCGCATAGCCAGACTATATGATTTTGTAGGGATAACTTTCTTTGGCCATGTTATTTTGAGAAGACATGATTACTTTGTTAGTATGCTTGAAGTATTATTATTTTTATGTCAATATTAAACTTTTATCTTGAATCTTTCGGATCTAAATATTCATACCACAATTAATAAGAATTACATTAAAATTATGCCAAGTAGCACTTCACATCAAAAATTATCCTTTTTATCATTTACCTACTCGAGGATGAGCAGGAATTAAGCTTGGGGATGCTTGATACGTCTCCAATGTATCTATAATTTTTGATTGCTCCATGCTATATTATCTACTGTTTTGGACATTATTAGGCTTTATTATCCACTTATATATTATTTTTGGGACTAACCTATTAACCGGAGGCCTAGCCCAGAATTGCTGTTTTTTTGCCTATTTTAGGGTTTAGAAGAAAAGGAATATCAAACGGAGTCCAAACGGAATGAAACCTTCGGGAACGTGAATTTTGGAACGAACAAGACCCAGGAGACTTGGACCCTACGTCAAGCAACCAACAGGGAGGCCATGAGGTAGGGGGCGCGCCTACCCCCCAGGCGCGCCCTCCACCCTCATGGGCCCCCTGTTGCCCCACCGACGTACTCCTTCCTCCTATATATACCTACGTACCCCCAAATGATCAGATACGGAGCCAAAAACCTAATTCCACCGCCGCAACCTTCTGTACCCAAGAGATCCCATCTTGGGGCCTGTTCCAGAGCTCTGCCAGAGGGGGCATCCATCACGGAGGGATTCTACATCAACACCATAGCCTCTCCGATGAAGTGTGAGTAGTTTACCTCAGACCTCCGGGTCCATAGTTATTAGCTAGATGGCTTCTTCCCTCTTTTTGGATCTCAATACAATTTTCTCCCCCTCTCTTGTGGAGATCTATTCGATGTAATCTTATTTTTGCGGTGTGTTTGTTGGGACCGATGAATTGTGGGTTTATGATCAAGATTATCTATGAACAATATTTGAATCTTCTCTGAATTCTTTTATGTATGATTGGTTATCTTTGCAAGTCTCTTCGAATTATCAGTTTGGTTTGGCCTACTAGATTGATCTTTCTTGCAATGGGAGAAGTGCTTAGCTTTGGGTTCAATATTGCGGGGTCCTTTCCCAGTGACAGTAGGGGCAGCAAGGCACGTATTGTATTGTTGCCATCGAGGATAACAAGATGAGTTTTTTTATCATATTGCATGAATTTATCCCTATACATCATGTCATCTTGCTTAAGGCATTACTCTGTTTTCATGAACTTAATACTCTAGATGAATGCTGGATAGCGGTCGATGAGTAGAGTAATAGTAGTAGATGCAGGCAGGAGTCGATCTACTTGTCTCGGACGTGATGCCTATATACATGATCATACCTAGATATTCTCATAACTATGCTCATTTCTGTCAATTGCTCAACAGTAATTTGTTCACCCACCGAAAATACTTATGCTTTTGAGAGAAGCCACTAGTGAAACCTATGGCCCTGGGGTCTATCTTCATCATATCAATCTTCCAATACTTAGTTATTTCCTTGGCTTTTTACTTTGCTTTTATTTTACTTTGCATCTTTATCATAAAAACACCAAAAATATTATCTTATCTTATCTTATCTATCAGATCTCACTCTCGTAAGTGACCGTGAAGGGATTGACCACCCCTTATCGCGTTGGTTGCGAAGAGTTATTTGTTTTGTGCATGTACGAGGGACTTGCGTGCAGCCTCCTACTGGATTGATACCTTGGTTCTCAAAAACTGAGGGAAATACTTAAGCTACTTTGTTGCATCATCCTTTCCTCTTCAAGGAAATCAAACGCAGTGCTCAAGAGGTAGCAGCCGGCCACACCGAGGCTCACCGGCCGGAGCAGCAGTAGGCAGCGGCAGCGGCAGCGGGTGGAGTACGGCGGCAGCAAGCGCGAGCGTGCACGCATGGGACCACGAGCACGGGCACGAGGGGGCGGCAGCGAGCGTGCGTGGAGGAGAGGGCAGCGAAGGACGCAGCGAGGCGAGGTGCGAGCGCGATGGCGCGCGGACGGAGCAGAGGGCGACGCGAGCAGCAGAGGGGCGAGCAGCAGCGGGGCGGCTGCGGTGGCGCGACGGGGAAGGGGAGGAGGGAAGGGCGGCGGCTCACAGGCGTTGCATGGGTTCATGGGGTCAGCAAGGCGCGAGGTAGCGATGCGGGGAGGGGACGAGGAGGCCATGGCGAGGTCGGGGTCGGCAGGCTAGCTCCGGCGAGGAGGCGAGCAACGCGGGCCCCGTGCGGCGTCGGCGGGCGGAACAGGGCGATGACGAGGTCTGGCGGCATCGGGTCGTCAAGCCCCAATCCAGTTCTGGAATGGGGGGAGGAGGATAGCGACGTGGGGTGAGTGGGTGCGGTTAGGGTTTGCGGGAGTGGACCGGGGGGTATAGGGGTTAGGTGGGCCGGCTGGGCCGGTTGGTCCAATGGGGGGTTCCTTTTTATTTTTTATTTTATTTTCTGTTTTGCCTTTTTGTTTTTATTTATATTTCCTATTTTTGTTTTATTTATTTTAGAGCATTTTTAGCATTTTCTAAAAATGTGTTTTCTTCACTATAATTACCTGTGCAATATTTGGCACAAACCGAACATTTTTGTTTTAATGTTTGAAAACTTTGGTTGTTTGCCATTAATTCAAATTTGATTTTGAAACGTTTTGGACTAACACATGATTAGCATCAGTAACAGAGGTGACGTGGCATCTTTCGTAGAGTTTTACTGTAGCTTAATTATCCGGGCGTCAGAATTCTCCTCCACTACAAGAAATCTCGTCCCGAGATTTAAGAGTGGGAGTAAGGGGGAAGGTCTGGTTATGAAATTATAACGAATCTTCTCGGTCTTGGTTGCTCTTCCCGAAGAGGTCGATCCATTACGTTGATGTCTTCATTTCTCTTCTTTAGGTGATCATGATGAAGTTGGCATCCTTTCTTCGGGAACTCCATCATACTTACAAAAGAATAAAGGGTGGGTATTCTTGAAGAACGGACCTCTGCAAGGTTGACTATCTGGTCGATAAAATCGGGAAAGGTGGCGGAAAGTAACTCTTGAATTGAAACTTAAGAAAATATTGAGAGCAAGGTAAGGAGGTATCACGGGAAGTTCCAAGCAGGTAGGAAATCATTCGTTGACTGAAACAAAGTGTGAAAGGGGTCCAGAGCAACGAGAATATGTATTGCGTCTGATACCAGAATATATCATCTATAGGACGGTGACTCGTGAATTACATACGAAGTTAAGTGCAAAGGATACTTCAGAATCAAGGATGTACAAGAGGGTTAGGTTTCGATCCTGTGGAACTGTGGGTTATAGGCCCACCATCTGGGTTAAAAGTACGAGGAGCGGTGACATCTTGCATGGTCATGATAGCAAAGTAGGTCAGAGGGTAGCCTATCGATTATGTCGGCAACAACGTCGGTACCGAGGGCGAGGGACGAAGAGAACCATTTTCCCACTCGTTGAACGAGGCAGACCAATAGGCAAAGTTCTCGTCCATCGATGGCTACCGGAATGTCATCAACAATAGTAACAGGGTCTTGCTGACAGAATTGTACACCGAGGTGTTTACTTAAGCAGGAGAATATTACTGCTTAGATCATATAGATCACAAGAAACGTTAAACCAACCAATGGAAAGGAAAATATGATTATCAGATTAAACAGAACAATGGAAATGAAAATGTGTTTAAACACATATTTCAAGGGTATATCCTTCCCAAGGACAAGCGGAGCATGATATCCATGGCATGATATAATGTAGAAAACTCTTTAGGTAGGGGAGAGAAATTTCATGACATTACCCATACAATGGTGTTTGGATAATTGAGCAGGAAACATTTAGCATTGGCTTCAAATGTTCTTGTTGAAAATTGGGGTACCATAGACATGCTTCGAAATAGCATTGACATGGTCATCGGGTGAAGACCAGACTTTGGAAACACAAAGGATCCATCAGGAATAAATTGTAGAATAAGTCTTACAATTTCCTCATGGAAGAATAGATAACCTTGCTGAAAAGGAATCTATAACAATAGGGCCTCCAGCCAAGTGTGCTAGGTATGGCATCAGCTTTACTGGATCATAAAAGACCAGTGTTGTAACTCTTGGTAATATGTTCCAACCATCTTACCTGACCGAGATTCAGATCTGATTGGTGTCAGGATACCTGAGACTCGGGATGCCTGAGAAGGAAAAGGGTGCAACTAAAATTGACGAAATGGAATTGTAAGATTCTCGGGAAATGAACTATGGAAGCGAGTTCCGAAACAAAAGTTCATCATTAAACCAAGGAGAGAATGAGGAGGTGGCTGATAAACTCAGCGACAATTCATCACGATTTCCAAAAGATGGATTTCCACCATTATGTAAACAAGGAGATAACATTTGTCATATCAAATGTTATAATGATGTACGCTTGAGGAAAAACATACACAATTAAACATTGGTTGAAAGGAGTGCCCAAAGTATGGGCTTAGGTAGCATGATCAATGTTAGAATGGTGATTCGATAACCAATGGTCTAAGAATGAAATATCGACCATTAACTTCAAAGTAATAGGGTTGCTAGAAGTTTTGAAGTCACACATCATAGTTCAATTGTCGGTTTTCTGGTTAGAAACAACACGGGGACCAAGGAATGGATGGATATGGCAGGAAGTATCACCATATCAAGAATTCTTAAGAGGTGGTGAAATTCTCACAACATTCTTCACATAGAAGATGGTAATACACCAAGGTAGAACATAACCTAAGTTGGATAGCAGTGAACTCAAGGTATAACACCAAACACTAACAAGTTTGTGTTCAACGAAAGGCAATAAGGTGGTCGATGATAACACAAATCATCGAGGGCAAGGATGGTATTTCTCATCATGAATTCAATTGATATCCTAGAAGAGCTCAGAATGTTGATGATGATCATGACATATTTGTCGAGTGATTTCATGAAGATGTAATCGATCGGCGATGACATCAAGTCAAACGAATTATGAAGCGAAAGGTTATTGGAACCACGGGTAGGACACAAACTTGGAATCAAGCTTGCTGTTCGAGGTGAAACGATAAGACAAGGAAGATCGACGTAAGCTTAGCTCATCGCCGAAAGTAGTGTTTCGGGAATAAGGACCAGGTAGCATAGTTAAAATCAGCACGATACTAATATAGACGATCAGGCTAGAAATGACGTGATCGAGTACAAACTCCGAAGTAAAGAAGATTACTAATAGTTGCCTAATCGCGATGCGGACTCGATTTAGTTATCGGTGTCCTTTAGTGTTTAATGACTTAGAGCCCGTGAAAGAAAAATTGGTATTAGTGAGAATGTAGTACTTGATGGAGAACTCATAAGAAGTTATGCAGTTCCATGATAATCTCAAGATACTAGGGTGTAATACTCGACAGAAGATCAAAGTAAAGGTTGGACAACTGTATTGATCCACAGAAGACAGGTGCTTAAACTTGCCCGAGAAATGGGATCAAAGAAGAACATATGGTCGGAACCACGATTGGAAAGGATCAATTCACCGATACCAAAAGGATATTATATCAAAGAAATAGTTATTATTCAAGAAGCTCCCATGATAGGATCTACATCGTGTCCATGGGCATGAACACAAAGGTTCAAGCTCGACTCCCACTTCCTCAATGCATAAACTTCCATTCACCTCTCGTATTTAGAAAATGACATTAGTTGTTGAAAGTTTTACTTGGTGCAATACAAGATAAGTATAACCCGTGAAATCTTTCGGGTTCACGTAGATTAGGGAAGGCATTGGTTCAACCCATCGGGGCATCTAGGACCATACACCACAAACTCCGGAGTAAATAATACAAGCTTGAAAGTAGAGTATGGTTATCAAAGCAGAGGATACAAATTACCAAAGGCATTATATACCCATGGAAAGGCTCACAAGGTTATTGAATATGAAGGACACTGTCAGATACTAATCCAAATAAGGGGTCTTTTGGTCTACAACGGAGCTAATGTGAGTATCGGTACTCTATCAGAGGAAGAAGGAAAGAAAGGGCATCAGATTATTGAAACAACTGACTAATTCAAAGCTCAAATGCAAAGGAATTATCATTTCCAAATCAAGGAATCAGAACCCATCGGTCTTATTAAGAATGGATAAGTTGAATATACTTAGGGGTACAATCGGCGAAAATTTGATTGGTCGATAACCAGCTCATGTTCAAAATTACATCTGAGCCGGAAAGATAATTTAAAAGGATCAACCGATGATTGCGTGCATTCACACTCATGTTGAATCAATAGGATCAAAATGACGGTGTCAAAGGATACTAATGAATATTGCCAAACATATGGGAAGCATCCATAATGCAAACAGACAAGTATTTGCAGAGCAATAAGCTGCTAAGGATTTTCGGAGGATCGAAGAATATATCGAAGAATTTTCTGAAACACCCGAACAACTGGGGATGAGATGATACTCGGTAAGTGCAAGGAATTATTCATAGGGGTATTCATGTGGCAAAGAACTGCAAGGCAGTAGGCACAAAGTATTCTAAGAACAATATAGATAAGTTTGAGGTAACTTATAATAACAAGATCGATGGGGAATGATTGTATGATTGGCAAGTGTACGTGGTTATCCATAGAGGTTTATCGATGGGTGGGAATTGCAAAAGCGATGGCACAAAGTCTCGAGAGAACATCGTAGAGTATCCTCAGAATCTTCTGGTGCAGCAGACGATCATCGTAATAAGGTGCTCTCCAGTGAAAGTGATCACGAGATCCTAATGTTAGATTCTTGCAAAATCATTAAACCCGAATAGAAGAGAGATCAGAGTACCAGAGTATAGACGAGGCATAAAAGATCCTACTACCACCCAATGGCGACGTGGGTCTGTAGGATTGAAAGTATGTCTAGAGGGGGGTGATTAGACTACTTGACCAAATAAAAATCTAGCCTTTTCCCAATTTTAAGTCTTGGCAGATTTTAGCAACTTAGCACAATTCAAGTAATCAACCTACACATGCAATTCTAAGAGGATAGCAGCGGAATGTAAAACAACTACATATGAAGGTAAAGGGAGGAGTTTGGAGGGAGCAAATGCAATGTAGACACGGAGATTTTTGGTGTGGTTCCGATAGGTGGTGCTATCGTACATCCATGTTCATGGAGACTTCAACCCACGAAGTGTAACGGTTGCGTGAGTCCACTGAGCGCTCCACCCATGAAGGGTCCACGAAGAAGCAACCTTGTCTATCCCACCATGGCCATCGCCCATGAAGGACTTGCCTCACTAGGGTAGATCTTCATGAAGTAGGCAAATCTCCTTGCTCGTACAAACTCCTTGGTTCAACTCCACAATCTTGACGGAGGCTCCCAAGTGACACCTAACCAATCTAGGAGACACCACTCTCCAAAAGGTAATAGATGGTGTGCTGATGATGAACTCCTTGATCTTGTGCTTCAAATGATAGTCTCCCCAACACTCAACTCTCTCTCATAGGATTGGATTTGGTAGAAAGATGATTTGAGTGGAAAGCAACTTGGGGAAGGCTAGAGATCAAGATTTATGTGGTTGGAATGGAATATCTTGACCTCAACACAAGTGTAGGTGGTTCTCTCTCAAAAAATGTATGTTGGAAGTGTAGGCATGTTCTGATGGCTCTCTCCTCGAATGAAGAGTGGGTGGAGGGGTATATATAGCCTCCACACAAAATCTAACCGTTACACAGAAATCACCAAACTCGGTGGGACCGAATAATAAAACTCGGTCAGACCGATTTAGTTCAAAATGTGAACGTTAGGATTTCGGTGGGACCGACATGTCAACTCGGTGGGACCGATTCCATTAGGGTTAGGGCATAACATAATCTCGGTGAGACCGATTACACAAACTCGGTGGGACCGATTTTGGTAATAGACAAACAGAGAGTTGGTCAGGCAGACTCGGTGGGACCGATTCGCTCATCTCGGTTAGACCGAAACGTTGCGAAGGGGAAACGGAGAGTTTGCATTGCAATCTCGATGGGACCGATCGCTCATCTCGGTTGGACCTAAACGTTACGAAGGGAAACAGAGAGGTTGCAATCCCATCTCGGTGAGACCGAAGTGACTAGGGTTTGTGGCAGTGGCTATGTCAAGTGAACTCGGTGGCGCCGGATAGAAGATTTGGTGGGGCCGAGTTTGACTTTTGGTTTGGGACATATGTGGATATGAAAAAGTAGTTGAGGGTTTTTGGAGCATATCACTAAGCATTTTGAGCAAGTAACTCATTAAGAAACACCTCACCCCCTTTTAATAGTATTGGCTTTTCCTATGGACTCAATGTGATCTTGATCACTAAAAGTAAAATGTAGAGTCTTGTGCTTTGAGCTTGAGCCAATCATTTGTCCTTAGCATTTTGAGGGGTCCACTTTCTAATCCATGCCATGCCAATCATTGAGCTTTCCTGAAATATTTATCTTAAAATAGCATTAGCTCAATGAGCTATATGTTGTTAGGAATTACCAAAACCACCCAGGGATAGTTGCACTTCAATCTCCCCCTTTTTGGTAATTGATGACAACATATAGATCAAAGCTTCGACAAATGATCATAAGATTGAAAAACATCGTCGCTTTGAGAAGTATGTGATAAGCAAGAGCTCCCCCTAAATTTGTGCATTATTTAAGATTTGCTTTTGAATGCAAATGCACAATCGATTAGGATCATGGGTTACTCTTCCATGTCACATACATCTTGGTGGAGCGCTCAAAATGATAGAAATTAAAAGCATGGCCACTCATCCACCACCAAGTGAATGATCATATATGAGATATAAAAGATAGTAGCATCCAACCAAGCATAAGGTAAGAAAAATGATCAACACATGAATCAAAATAGGTATCTCACACAAATACATAAAGTATCTCACATAATAAAAAGTTCAACCAAGGCAAAGAAGAAAACACTCTCTCGAAGCCAATGATCTACCACATATTTCTCCCCTTTGGCAACAAGTTTACCAAAAAGTTCAAATAATGCATAGTGCTATGCGTCTCTCGGGCTTGGTCTTCGGGAGGGTGTTGTAGAGAGAACTCCAAGGACGAAGGCCATCTGTCGATGTAAGTTGGAGCTGGTGGATTGTTGCGGAGGTGGCACTGGAGCTATTAGCTGCTGTGCTGATGTTGTAGCTCTAGAATCTGTCACTGGTACTGCAGCAGACCTCTGACTCCTTGGCACTCGCTGAAATCCATCAGAAGTTGCCTTCCCTCTCCTCTCTTCGCTTCCTCTGAAGCCTGCTCACTATAGTCTAATATCTGTTACTTCAGATCAGATCATAATTTTTGTCTCAACAATCCTCCTCCAGCCTCTCCTGATGAGTCGGGGTGGCCAAGCCCTTCTCAATCCTAAGTGTAGCTTGAATCAGATAGCCTAATTGATCTTGATTGCTCTTTAGGAAAACTTGAGATGCCTCTTCAACACTTGGCATCTAGGCAGCTTTCTCAACCTTTGCTTTGGCTCTCTTCACCTATGCTTGAACTGATGATGGTTCCTCCTCATTCATCACAACAGTGTTGTCGTCAAATTCAGGATATAAGGGTAGATGCTCCTTGTCCCGCAAATAAGTTCATGTGCCCATCTTGGAGTTGATGAGCTCCTAAATGTGTGGAGCATACCCACAGCTTCTCTTTTGGTCAGCAGCAGTCCTCTTGATTGTTTCTACAATCAAACTCATGACCTGGAACTTCTAAGGGACATCAAAGATTTGAAGCATGTTGATGGAGTGTCCTATGATCATCTTGTAATCTCCTGACTTGGGTAGCAATGTGTGCCTTAAGATCCAGTTGATAGTAGGCAGACCATACAACAAGAAGTGTACTGATCCAAGCTTGTGAGTCTCCAAAGCTTTATCTAGGATCTCCTTGTACATGTTAGCCATGGAGTTGTGATCCTTCTTTTTCTTGGCATACACATCCAAGTCATCCTCATGTTCCTCTAGGGCATTGATTAGCTTGGCCCATTCTTCAATAGTGGATTGGTACCTTAGTACCTTCAGACATCCAAACTATCTCCCATCTGGATAGAAATGAGCAGTGGAGTAAAACCGCATGATCAGCTCATCATTCCATTTATGTGAGCTTTTGTCCAACAAACTCATCTACTCCACATGCTTTGAAGCTGTCATATACTCCTAGGAAGTGATCTTCATTCTCCTTGATGTATTCCCAATCCACCCATTCATGTCACATACAATGGGCTTCTTGTCAAGCAAAATAGTCTCATAGAAGTCTTGTTGTTCTTTTGTGTGGAACCTGTAGTCAACTACTGTCCTCCTCCTTACATCATAAGGATCAGACTGTCTCCACAATCTCAGTCAGCATCTTTCTGATGATACGCATGTCTTCAGCTACTGGATGAGCATCATTATGGTCAGGAATTGTGGGCTTCAACTTCCTCAAAACAAGTGAATCATCTTCCTCTTCTTCAGCTTGAGGCACTGGGGCCTTGTTCTTTTCCTCGGCAGATATACTCCTGGTGCTCCTCTTGGGTTTAGAAGGCTTCTGAGCAGCAGCCTTGGGAGCAGATTTGGACTTAGATGGAGCAACCCCTGACTTAATTGCATCTCCCATAAGCTTCTGAGCTTAGGGAGCTGGTGCAGCATCCTCTTCCTCTTCTTCTGGATCTCTCATAATGGAGGATCTGCCAAGCACTCTGGCAGTGGTCTTCTTGACCCTTTCCTTCCTCTTCTTTCCTTCTCCAATAGCCTCACTAGTTGGCTTGGAGATTTCAGCAGTTGAGGCTCTAACCTTTAAGGTTGGCACCCTCTTGGCAGGGGCCTTCTTGTGCAAGCCAGTCTTAGTTGTTGGAGCTGTGCCATATTCCTTCTTCAGCACCTTCTTCTTGGAGCTGACTTCCTCCTCAACAGCCACATAGTCCTCGTCTTCAGAATCTAAGGTTTTCTTCTTCCTTGACCTGGTGGCTGCTTTGGGCAAGTTACTTGGTGTGCTCCTGCTGCCATCATTAGAACTGCTTGAGGGACTAGTGCCCTCACTCAATTGCACTTGTTCTTCAGACCTGTTCTGACCGTCACTTTGATCAAACATCTCTACAAACTTACTGATGGCAGACCTTGTGAATAGATATAGATAAGGTAGAGTGGATGAGCATCACAAAAGTGCAGAGTTTTTGCAAAATAGATGACTTAAAAACTTAGTTTTAGTTCTCCACAGAAAGCATTTCGGAGCTACCGATTTGTAAACTCGGTGATACCGAAGCAGATTTTGGAACCTAAACTAGTGAACTCAGTTAGACCGAGTCATAGTTCGATGGCACCGAGACTGCTAGGGTTTCACAAAGAATCGAACTCGGTCACACCGATTTGTAGTTTTTGGTTAGACCGAAAGTGCAAGTGCAATGGCCTAAGCCAAATCGGTGAGACCGATTTCTACAATTCGGTCGGTCCGAGATGAGTTCAGCCGACCTAACCCTAAATCTTCAAATCAAACCTAACCTAAAGGATGTTTTCAATGGATAGAGTGTTTGCATACGTAGTGATGATCATGACAGAGCAATGTGCTACAAATCAGAGTTAAAAGAATAGCACAAAGGTTCGATCTTGTACCCTAGTTCAGTGGAGTTTGCTATGGCGGCAACGGAGGGGCAGAATTCTGTTGACGGCAATGGAAACTAGCGGCGGGGAGGTCGTTGGCGGCGACAAGACGATCCGGAGACCCGAGGCGGCAGAGCAGGACACGCGCAGGCTGAGAGGTTTCGAAGAAATTTCCAAAATCTCATCCGTGGGTTTATATATCCTGACCCTGTCGGTGTGACCGAGTGGAACAACTCGGTGGCACCAAGATGTAGAATCACAAGCGGTTACTGCGACTCGGTGTGACCGAAAAGTTCAAATCGGTTGCACCGAGATTGAAAACCTAGATCAACTTAGTGATCTCGGTGTGACCGAAATGGATGACTCGGTCATACCGTAATACACAAAGAGGTTTTGGAAGTTTAAGTCTATGAAGAATTGCGGACTCCAAGTGCTCCTCACATAGAGTGGTTCGAATATGACTTGATCAAACTTTGTGATGTAGCATGAATACAATTTGAGACGAGAAAAGCATAGATAGCTAGAGGGAGTTCTTAGGCATTCTTGTCCATCCATTTGGCAAAAGAGAAAAAGCCAAACAATCAAAGCAACAAATGGATGTCCTAGAATGAGTAAAATATGCATCCAACATGCTCACACAATAAAATGACAAATGAAATATGTGACAAAGCATGCACAATCACTCTAGCATCTATCAAGCAATTTGGCGATGACTAGGTCATATATATATGAGTATATTGACTTAGGAGTCAAATGAGAACATTTGATCATAGGTCATACTCATCGTTTAAGCACAAGTGGGGTTGCCAGTTTTACATAAAGCATTGTTGTGCTCACATCATTAGAGTTGCTTTAGCTCAATTGATTAGAGTAAAGCTCCCCCTAGATGAGATATCCCCCCTAAGAGGGATGAACTAACCTTGGGTTTTGTGTATGATGACTTCATGTAGGTGTTGAAGATGTAGATGCTCAATGTTGATGTAGATCATTCGGAGCAATCATTTGGAGTGAGTTGCACTTTCACTACCTACACGGGTTAGTCCCACAAGGAACAAACAAGGATTCATAGACATAGAGTTATATTCACATGAGATGAAGTCCATGAATCCATTAGGTTACCTTGTCCCTTGTCTTACCAACAAGAGGGTTTGTGTAACACCCCGAATGTAACTTTCCCAATTTGTACTCCAACTCTTGCCGTTTCCGGCGTTAAGTTATATTTATTTCCTCGGGTTCGGGTCTTTGTCTCCGTGTGTTGTTTTTCATTTTCATGCATCTCATATCATGTCATCATGTGCATTGCATTCGCATACGTGTTCATCTCATGCATTCGAGCATTTTCCCCGTTGTCCGTTTTGCATTTCGGCGCTTCGTTCTCCTCCGGTGGCCATTTCTACCTTTCTTTCGTGTGTGGGGATTAAACATTTCCGGATTGGACCGAGACTTGTCATGCGGCCTTGGGTTACTACCGGTAGACTGCCTGTCAAGTTTCGTATCATTTGGACTTCGTTTGATACTCCAACGGTTAACCGAGGGACCGAAAAGGCCTCGTGTGTGTTGCAGCCCAACACCCCTCCAATTTGTCCCAAAACCCACCAAACTCTCCTCCATGTCCTAGAGCGTTCGATCACGATCGCGTGGCCGAAAACCGCACCTCATTTGGACTCTCCTAGCTCCACTTATGCCTATATATACACCCCCCCGATTTCGGATCTCTCCCTCTCCCCGAAACCCTAATCTCAGATCTCAGCCGCACCGGACGTGTCCGGCCGCACCGGACAACGTCCGATCCACCCCGCTGCCGCCACGTGGCCGCCTCCCGTTGGCCGCGCCGCCGCCCCACATCCCCGCCGGCCCGGGAGCCCAAGGCCGGCCCCCGAGGCCCGCGCCGCCGCCCGGTTGCGCCACTGCCCGCGCCTCCATCTCCCACCTCGCCGGCCGCCTCCCTCCGCCTCAGCCGCGCCGGCGCCACCCGCCGCCTCCCGTCGCCACCTCGCCGGCCGACCCCGCCTCCGCCGCGGGCTCGCCGCCCCGCGTCCCTGGTGGCCGCCGTCGCCGTCCGCCGCCAGGTCCGGCCCGGATCCGGCCGGGTCCGGCTCTCCCTCGCCTCCCCTCTCCCCTCTCCACCTCGCCGGAGCCACCACCACGCCGGCCAACCTCGGTTCGCGCGCCCGATGAACAGTGCACCGTTGCAGATCTGAGATCCAAAATATCTAGGGTTGACTTTTCCCTCTCCCCCCTAAGTTTTTATGCCTACTTTGACCGCCCGTAACTTTGCATCCGTAGCTCCGATTTGGGCATATAATATATCAAAATCTTCGCCTCGACGAGTACATCATTTCATTCCATTGCATCATGTAACATCCCAAATTTTCAATTGGGAATGTTATAGACTAGATCATATGCATATCATATTTTCTTGCATTTTGGTTGATCCTAGAAATTTCACGCAACTCAAGGACCCTCGGAGAGAGGTGGAGATTTCGTTATTTTCATATTTGAGTTTTCTCAAATTTTGAAAAGAGGATCATCTGATTTATTTATTTTATCTTCAATAATTTTTCCGGTGTCAAAATATATGAGAGAGGGAATAATATGACTTTCCCAAATTTAGGAAAAAAATGAAGATATAATAAATAGATCAATTTTTGTTTTCCGGTGTTTATTTGCAGTTTATTTGGATAGGGAAAAATGCGCGTTTTCGAAAATTGCATTTTAGGTCCAGAGAAAAGTTCATTTTGTTCGGCTCATTTTTAGGTGTCGGGGAAAATTTACTTTAGATTTTTCGGAGTTCGTTTAGATCTCTTTTTGTTTTTTTTTCTGCACGAGAACCAGTTAAAAAAAATCAAAGTCCAGCGCCTTGGGCCAAAGGCCCAGCCGGCCAAGGCCACGTCCAAAGGCCACCGCCCCAGGGAGCCGCGCGCCAGGCGCAGGCGCAGGAGGCCGCCGCCTCGCCTCTTGCTCTAAACCAAATCCTAGTAGGACTTTTGTCCTACTTCCGTATATTCCTTTTCTATTTCTAGATCTTTTCCTACTCTTAGTCTAATTCTTGCCCCCTATCCCAAGTTTTGTGTCCCCTCACCCATATAAATATCCAAGCACCCCCCCTCTAAATCATCAAACCCAAAGCCTAGAGCTCCACCACACCCGCGCCGCGCCGCCACCCCACACCTGCGCCGCCGCCGCACCTTGCCGCCGCCGCCGCACCTTGCCGCCGCCGCCCCACACCCCGCGCCGCCGCCGCACCTTGCCGCCGCCACCCCACACCCCGCGCCGCCGCCGCACCTTGCCCACGCCGCCGCCCTACGCCGACGCCGCCGGAGCCCCTCACCGGAGGCCTCGCCGAGGTAGCCCCGCGCTACATCTATTCTTTTTCTCGGATCGTTTTCTTCTAATCGTTCCGATTCTTTTCTTCTCTAAACCGTTCCGGTTTTCTAGATCGGTTTTTCGATCGGTTTTCTTCTCCGAAACCCTAGATCGGATTCGTTTTCTTCTCCGATTTAGTTGCCTTTGGACCGTTCGCCGGACCGTTCGTCCTAACGAACGTGATCACCGGATTCTTCTAGGTTAACGACGTCCGTTCGTTTAACCGTTCTTCTTTTTCTTTTCGTCGGATTTATTCCGCGATCGCGATCTCAGATCCGATCTTCTTTCTAGTTTTACTTTTCGCTCGTTTATCGGAATCAGGTGATTCAAGCGCCTAGAGTTTCGTCTCGAAACCTCCATGCCGTCTAATCAACTTGAACAAGCTTTTGCTACAGTAAAATTTTGACCTAGATTCTACTTGCTAGAACCGAGTTGTTTTCTTCCGCCGGTTGTTTTTCGTTCTTTCTTTGCAACCGGAGTTCTTAAGTTGAACTACTTGGTTCGATCTCTTGTTCGAGTTTTACCTGTGCATTAGATGAGTTCTTATTGTATGCTTGTTGTTTGTCTGCGATAGATTACCCGGATTGCGCCGGTTGTTACTTCGAAACCCTAGGACTCGTGGATCATCAGCAAGGCAAGTAACACTTTGATCATACCTTTTCTACAACCCATGTTTTATTGCATTAGATCAATCCTCTCACACTGCATGATTAGGATCTAATTAAATTGTGGGATGGGAAGTAGATGAGGTAGTACCTATTACCTGTATTATTATGAAACCTTTGGGAGTTACTTCTACGTTTGCTTATTATGCCATGCTATGCTAGTAGACGTGGATTGGGTGAGTGATATCCATGACAGATGTGAGATGATAATTTTAATGGTTTATTTAAGGTGGCAACTTAAACACACATCTGGGTGGATTGAGGCACCTGATGTCTATCAGGACTTGCCTGTTTTTTTGGACCGCCACCCAGGCTCAAAGGGATCATAAGATCTTTCATGCTAGAAACTTCCGTGTGCAGCCGCAAGACATTATGGGCTCTGGCATAGTTGACTAAGTAGTGCGAACTCTTACGGGGTGGAATAGCAGATGTAGGGGATGTAGGTGTACCGGTCTACCCCACATGTAAGGTGCTAGCGCTTCTGAAAGACTATGTCTCGATCATCCGTCTTCTCAAACACCATGTAGTGCGAGAAACCAAACGGAGGCGATCGAGTCTTGTGGGGAAAAGTGCGCAAACCTCTGCAGAGTTTACAAACTAATCATGATTAGCCGTGTCCCCGGTTATGGACAACTTGAGTATGTAGTACTTGAATATCGAGTGAATCTCAACATGTTACCTCTAATTAATGTTATTGGGTTTTAATTATTTTTAATTGGGATTGAGAATGCTGTCAACCATTCTCAATGTTTCACAACCACCATGATAGTTAAATAAACTTATTCCTTTGCAGTAGGGAAAAACTGGCTTTACGCAAAACTGTAACCATAGAGCTTTCCACCAGCCATATATGCATATACTATAGCTGTTTCATTCCATTACTCTCTATGTGTTACTTTGCCAGCATATTCCATGTGCTGACCCATTTTCGGGCTGCAACGTTAATGTTGCAGACTTTTCAGACGACGATTGAGGTGTTTAGGTCGTGGCCCTATACTCAGTGATGCCGCTGGAGTTGATGGACCCATTTATCTTCCGAGTCTTCCGCTATTATCGATATTAGATGGCCTTCAGCCATATTTATTGTAATAAGTTCTTTTTCAGCCATCGATGTAATAAGTGTGTGATTGCAACTCTGCTATAAAACCTCGATGTACTGTGTGGTGTCAGCATTACTGATCCAGGGATGACACCGTAGCACAGTAGACGTGATCCATTCGGGTCAGGTCGCTACACATAATTTTCATTTGAGTTCATCTTGGTGCCCAAAATGCTGTTAGGAGGAGGCTTCGTGAGTTAATTGTCAGATCTGCTAGTTCATCTTAGACTTTTATCATTTTTGCCATGATTATTGCGTGCATGCTATGCCTGTGAGTCCTTCATATGTTTTGTTAAGCATTTTGTCTTCTTTCCAGAGGTGTAACCCATGCATTTTTAGGATGTGTGTGGTGACTTGTGCAAGCTTGCAAAGAGAGGCACCCGGTAAATCTGTTTTCAGGGACTTAGTTGTTTTCACTAAGTCTGGGATACTTTAGTTCATGATGCCATATGTTCAGCTTGTTTCCTAGTGATCCGTGCCTCTTTTGAGGATGATCAGTAAAGGAGTTTTGTTATTCATGTTATGCTCTATCCATACATGTCTTTGTTTGCAATTATGGAGCACCCTAGCTTGATTCAATCGAGCTCTACTTTTGCTTCGTGGTGAATCTGGGCAGATCGTCAACTCGTTTGCGATTTTGCCGGCGTTGTTGTAGTTGATCCGTGCATGATATGTCATTGTTCTTGCCATGTATAGCTTGTATTTTGTGCCTTCTTAATGGATGTATGCTTGCCTTGCCATGACTTGCACCGTGGTGAGTGCATCGAGCTCGTTTACATGCCTTCGTGAGTTATATTTCAGTATGTCTCAGTTTTCACCAAGTCTGAAAACTGATTGTGTTTTAGCTATGTTCGTGTGCCCGTTAATATATTTTGTGATCCCTTTTGGCCCCAGGTCACTTTGGGACTTTTGTTAAGCTTGTTGAGTAGCTCCATGCCATGTTCTTACTTGTCATATTCAGATCATTGAAATTTCAGACTAGTGTTTATTTCACTAAGTCTGGAATCTGTTTTGCATTTGCGTTTTTGCCATGCTTGTTTGAACCTCTTAATGGATGAATTGGCCGTGGCTAAGTGCTAGTCTTTTGTTAAGCATCTTGTGTGCATCCCTTCCATGTATTTTGTTGTCATGTTTGGTGGCTGTAGCATGTTCATTTCGTTGCGTTTAGATGCCTACTTGCTGTAAATCACAGACCGGTGTCATATCTTAAAACGCTTGCCATTTCCAAACCGTAACTCCGATTCCAATGATCTTTATATCGTTTTCAAGCGACTTCATCCCCTCTATCCAGCGGAACACTTGGAATTCCATGTTGAGGCCAGGTTCATGCATTTCCTGTCATATCTTGCATTTTGCATCCCGCATCGCATCCCGCATAGCATATCATCATTTCATCATATTGCTTGGTCTTGCACGTGGTTGATTGTATCCTTGTTGCTTGTTTGTCTTGTTGGGTAGAGCCGGGAGACGAGTTCGCTACCAAGGAGCCCGTTGAGTTTGCTTGTGAGGATCCAGTCAACTCTGACAACTGTGCAGGCAAGATGATCATACCCTCGAAATCACTACTATCTTTGCTATGCTAGTTTGCTCGCTCTTGCTATGCCAATGCTACGATGCCTACCTTTTGCTTGTCAGCCTCCCAATTTCCATGTCAAACCTCTAACCCACCTTGTCCTAGCAAACCGTTGATTCGCTATGTTACCGCTTTGCCCAGCCCCTCTTGTAGCGTTGCTAGTTGCAGGTGAAGTTTGGAGGCCGTTCCTTGTTGGAACATCTTTTATTTACTTGTTGGGATATCATTATATTGCTATGTTATCTTAATGCATCTATATATTTGGTGAAGGGTGGAAGGCTCGGCCTCTCGCCTAGTGTTTTGTTCCACTCTGGCCGCCCTAGTTTTCCGTCATATCGGTGTTATGTTCCCGGATTTGCGTTCCTTACGCGGTTGGGTTATAATGGGAACCCCTTGATAGTTCGCCTTGATTAAAGCTTTTCCAGCAATGCCCAACATTGGTCTTACCATTTGCCACCTAGCCTTTTCTTTCCCTTGGGTTCTGCAGACTCAGGGGTCATCTTATTTTACCCCCTCGGGCCAGTGCTCCTCTGATTGTTGGTCCAAACTAGAGCACCGTGCGGGGCCGTCCCTCGGCAACTTGGGTTACGTTGGCTCCCGTACGCTTAGCTTATCCGGTGTGCCCTGAGAACGAGATATGTGCAGCTCCTATCGGGATTTGTCGGCACAGCGGGTGGTGTTGCTGGTCTTGTTTTAACCTGTCGAATTGTCTTGTTGTACCGGGTTGCCGAGTCTGATCGGTGTGTCTCGGGTGGAGGTCTATTCCTTTGTTGACCGTGAGAGCTTGTCATGGGCTAAGTTGGGACTCCCCTGCAGGGATTGAACTTTCGAAAGCCGTGCCCACGGTTATGGGCAGATGGGAATTTGTTAATGTCCGGTTGTAGATAACTTGAACCTTAATTAATTAAAATGAATCAACTGAGTGTGTTGCCGTGATGGCCTCTTCTCGGCGGAGTCCGGGAAGTGGACACGGTGTTGGAGTTATGTTTGCGCAGGTTGCCCTCTAGTTTTCTTGCTCGCGCTTTGCCTCCTCTTCTCGCTCTCTTCGTATAAGATAGCCACCATATATGCTAGTCGCTTGCTGCAGCTCCACATATTTTTTCCTCATCCATTCCTATAAGCTTAAATAGTCTTGATCGCGAGGGTGCGAGATTGCTGAGTCCCTGTGGCTCACAGATACTATAACTCCAGATGCAGGTCCAGGTGATTCCGCTCCAGGTGACGAGTACGAGCTCAAGTGGGAGTTTGACGAGGACTCTCAGCGTTATTATGTTTCCTTTCCCGATGATCAGTAGTGGTGCCTAGTTGGGGTTTGATTCAGGGCCTTGTCGCATGTTGGGTTCTTTTCCATTTTGGCGCCGTAGTCGGGCCATGAGTGTTTGTTTGATGGATGTTATTTATGTACTCTGATGTGACGTGGCGAGTGTAAGCCAACTATGTTATCTCCCCCTTTTATTATATTATACATGGGATGTTGTAATGATTGCCTAACTTGCGACATTGCTTTCAATGTGGTTATGCCTCTAAGTCGTGCTTTGACACGTGGGAGCTATAGCCGCATCGAGGGCGTTACAAGTTGGTAATCAGAGCCTTCCCCGACCTTAGGAGCCCCATTGCTTGATCGTTTTTAGCAGCCGAGTTGTGTCTAGAAAAATGTTTTGAGTCTTTTAGGAATTATATATCGGAGAGCTTAGGAATCCTTTTTACTTCCCAGTCTCCTCATCGCTCTGGTAAGGCATCCTGACGTAGAGTTTTGACTCTTCTCTTCTCAAATTTCACTAAAAAAAATTTTAGGATCACGCGAGTATCTTGGATTTGTTCCGATGGCTTATGATGAGAATACTGTCTTGGTGCCTCCTGTCAGGGGTTTAGTGGAAGTGTCCCGGGGAGTTGAGCTCTGAGGTGTTGTCATCATAATTTTATCGTTGCAATTCTGGAATACTTGAGATATGTTCGCCGACATCGAAAATCTCTTTTATGCAGTTCGTTGGTGAGATAACCTCGACGCCACCCAGTATTTAGGCGGGAGTTCGGGAGTATCGCCATAACTTGTATAACGGATGCTTTTCGAAGGTTGAGGTAGATGGTTTCCGAAGTTTTCTTGGTTATGTGTTGAAGGATGGATACAGCTGGATGTAGGATTTGCTAGTTTGGGTGAGATATTATGCTTCCCCTGTATCCCCAACACCCGATTGCATAACCAGAAAGGTTCGGGAGTTTCATAGGTGGGAATTCTAGTAGCTCTAGTTCTTCTTCCACGGATATTGGTTTGAGATTGGGATTTCTTACCGATTATTCGTTCTTGATCTGTACCTTGTTGATTTATTTCTCTACCTTAATTCTACGTGGCTTCTCAATTTATGGATATGTGACCATTTGAAGAGGAATGCATTCATTCATTTTGTTCGGATGTGAAGACTATATGTTGCAATTTTCATTCCGTTGGTTTCAGCTTCAATATTTATCTGTCTATGTGCTAACGGTGGTCAACCTCTTCAGGATGGCTCCCGCTAAGAGCACCAGTCAGAACCAGAATCAAGATCCGCCACCGCCTCCACCTCCTCCAGAGGCATGGCAAGCTGTGATGGCCGCAACCAATGCAAACACTCAGCTGATCATGCAAATTCTTCAAGAGCGCAATCAAGGCAGTCAAGGGAATCAAGGCAGCAATCAGAGTCACTTTGCTACACTCAACCAGTTCCTTGCTAACGGGCCAAAGACTTTCAGTAATTGTGTTGAGGCAACCGATGCTGACGATTGGCTTGTGGATCTGTGTAAGCATTTCGAGTGCAGTAACGTCAGGCCTGAGGACTTTGTCAAGTTCGCTTCCTTCCAACTCAAAGATCAGGCAGCAGAATGGTTCCAGCAGTACAAGGATTCCAGAGGTGGACGCGTTATCACTTGGGATGATTTCCGTCGAGATTTCCGAGCTCATCACATTCCGCAGAGCGTGGTTGAAAGCAAGCGTGAGGAATTCCGCAATCTGAAGCAAGGCTCTTTGTCTGTCTATGACTACAACAAATTGTTCCAGAACCTTGCCTGCTTTGCCAAGCAGGACGTGCCTGATGAGAAGAGCATGATATACCAGTTCAGGGGTGGTCTCAGAGAAGATATTCAGCTCGCTCTTGTCCTCTTCGAGCCCTTGAGGTACGATGAGTTCTACAACATGGCACTGAAACAAGAGGCTGCTCAGTTGAGGTGTGATGCTTCCAGGAAGCGAGTCAGAGATGTTACTCCTTCTTCCTCTACTCAAGTGGCCAAGCAGCAGAAGTTTTGGCTTCCTCCTCCTCCGTTCCGTCAGCCGTATCAGCAGAAGAGCAAAGGTGGCAGTGGTTCTTCCCACCCACCCAACCCAGGCTTTCAAAACAAGACTTCGTCTCAAGCTCCAAGATCGAGTGCTCCGTATCACCGTCCGCTTTCAGAGGTCACGTGCAACAAGTGCCAACAGAAGGGTCACTATGCCAACAAGTGTTTCAACCAGAGGCGTCTTCCTCCTCCTCCTCCTCCTCCTGTCAGATCGGCAAGTACAGCTGTGGTCAAGCATAACCCCAAGCATGCCAAGGTGAATTTGATGAATGCAGCTCAGGCAGAGGACTCATCAGATGTGATCATGGGTAACTTTCCAGTTAACTCTTTTCCAGCAAAAGTTCTTTTTGACTCTGGTGCATCGCATTGTTTCATGTCAAGATCATTTGTTTCCAAGCATGACTTCGTTTCACAAATGTTGGGTAAACCTATGGGAGTGGTTTCTCCGGCTAAGTCTATGAGGGCTACTTCAATAGTTCCGGATGTTTCTATCATGATGGGTGATTTCAAGTTTCTGGCTTCTCCAATGATTCTTGGCAACTCGGATATTGATCTTATTCTCGGGATGGATTGGCTTTCTAAGCACAAGGCTCATCTTGATTGTGCTGCCAGGCAGATTCAATTGACTCATTCGTCTGAGGATGTAATTGTCTTTGCTACTCGGGATAATACTATCCGTCTGTTTTCTCTCAATGAGAAGGGTGAATTGGATGCCATCTCGCAAATTCTAGTCATTTGCGAATATCAAGACATCTTTCCAGAAGAGCTCCCAGGAATGCCTCCGCACCGGCCAGTTGAATTCGTTATTGAACGTGAGCCTGGCACGGAACCTGTGTGCAAACGTCCTTACAAGCTCGGACCTGAAGAGTTGAAGGAGCTGAAGAAGCAACTCGATGAGCAAGAAAGAATGGGTCTCATCCGGCCTAGTACTTCTCCGTGGGGTTGTGGTGTTCTTTTTGTGAAGAAGAAGGATGGAACGGACCGACTTTGTGTTGACTATCGTCCAGTGAACAAGAAGACCATCAAGAACAAATACCCACTTCCCAACATCAATGAGCTGTTCGAACAACTCAAAGGTGCCCAAGTATTCTCCAAGCTTGATCTCCGTATGGGTTATCACCAGATTCGCATTCGTGAAGAAGATATTCCCAAGACAGCATTCAGAACAAGCTTTGGTTCATATGAATACACTGTCATGTCTTTTGGCCTCGCCAACGCTCCTCCGACGTTCTCTCACATGATGAATTTTGTCTTCAACGCCTACACCAATGACTTCGTTTTGGTCTATCTCGACGACATTCTGGTTTTCTCCAAGAACAAGGAAGATCATGCCAAGCACTTGTGTTTGGTTCTTGATAAGCTCAGGGAACATCAGTTCTATGCCAAGTTCTCCAAGTGTGAATTTTGGCTCGATGAGGTTCTTTATCTTGGTCATATCATCTCTGCCAAGGGCATTTCCGTGAATCCCAAGAAGGTATCCGCAATTGTGAATTGGGAACCTCCTCAGAATGTGAAGCAACTCCGTAGTTTTCTCGGTCTCGCAAGCTACTGCCGAAGATTCGTTGAAAACTTTTCTAAGATCGCGAAGCCTCTCTCAAATCTTCTTCAGAAGCACACCAAGTATGTTTGGTCTCCAGAGTGTGATATTGCTTTCAACACTTTGAAAGAGAAATTGATCACTGCTCCAGTTCTGACTCCGCCTGATGAATCCAAGCCGTACGAGGTCTTTTGTGATGCCTCTCTCCAAGGTCTTGGCGCAGTTTTGATGCAAGAGAAGAAAGTGGTTGCTTATACATCTCGCCAGTTGAAGCCTAATGAGAAGAACTACCCCACTCACGATCTCGAGTTGGCGGCAGTTGTGCATGCCCTTTTGACTTGGAGACATCTTCTATTGGGAAGAAAAGTGGACATTTTCACTGATCACAAGAGTCTCAAGTACATCTTCACTCAGCCTAATCTCAACCTAAGGCAAATTCAATGGGTCGAAATGATTCAAGAGTATAATCCGAGTATTGAGTACACTCCAGGCAAGGCCAATGTGATTGCTGACGCTTTGAGCAGAAAGGCCTACTGCACCAGTCTGATTCTCAAGCCTTATCAACCTGAGCTTTGTGAAGCTTTCCGCAAACTTAATCTGCAAGTTGTTCCTCAAGGTTTCCTCGCCAACCTTCAAGTCTCTCCTACCTTAGAAGAACAGATTCGCCAAGCCCAGCTTCTTGATGCTATGGTGAAAAAGGTGAAGATTGGGATTGCCAAGAGTCAGTCCAAGTACAAGTGCTTCCGCCTTGATGACAAGGACACTCTCTTCTTCGAGGATCGTATTGTTGTGCCCAAAGGTGAACTTCATAAAGTGATCATGAACGAGGCTCACAATTCTCTCCTCTCCATCCACCCTGGGAGCACGAAGATGTATCAGGACCTTAAGCAAGCTTATTGGTGGACTCGAATGAAGCGCGAGATCGCTCAATTCGTGAATGAATGTGATGTCTGCAGAAGAGTGAAGGCAGAACACCAAAGGCCAGCTGGTCTCCTCCAACCTCTTGCCATTCCAGAATGGAAGTTTGACCACATTGAGATGGACTTCGTGACTGGGTTTCCAAAGTCCAAGCGTGGCAATGATGCTATATTTGTTGTCATCGACAAGCTCACCAAAGTGGCTCATTTTCTGCCTATCAAAGAGTCGATCACTGCAGCTCAATTGGCGGAACTCTATACCTCTCGCATTGTCTCTCTGCACGGTATTCCTCAAGTGATCTCTTCAGACTGTGGCAGCATCTTTACCTCGAAGTTTTGGGATTCTTTTTAGAAGGCCATGGGCACCAACATCCTCTTCAGCACAGCTTTCCATCCTCAAACAAGCGGTCAAGTCGAGCGTGTCAACCAGATTCTTGAAGATATGCTCAGGGCTTGTGTGATCTCCTTCGGCATGAAGTGGGAGGATTGTCTTCCTTATGCTGAATTCTCATACAACAATAGTTTTCAAGCAAGTTCGGGCAAGGCCCCTTTTGAAATTCTGTATGGCAGGAAGTGCCGTACCCCTCTCAACTGGTCTGAAACCGGTGAACGTCAGCTGCTGGGTAATGACTTAATCACAGAAGCAGAAGAAATGTGCAAAGTCATTCGTGATAACCTCAAAGCAGCCCAATCCCGCCAGAAGAGCTACTATGATAGTAAGCACCGTGATTTGGCTTTCGAGATCGGAGATCATGTTTACCTCCGTGTCTCTCCTATGAAGGGTACTCGTCGCTTCGGTATCAAAGGGAAGCTTGCCCCTAGATACGTGGGACCTTTCAAGATTGTCAGCAAGAGAGGCGACCTCGCCTATCAACTCGAGCTTCCTTCAAACTTTGCAAATGTTCATGATGTGTTCCATGTCTCTCAGCTTTGAAAGTGCTTCAAGACGCCTGACCGCACCGTCAACGTCGAGGACATTGAGCTCCAAGAAGATCTCTCTTATCGTGAGCACCCAGTTGCTATTCTTGAAGAGACTTAACGCAAGACTCGCAACAAGTCAATGAAATTCCTCAAAGTCAAGTGGTCTCACCATTCCGACCGTGAAGCTACCTGGGAACGCGAGGATCACCTCCGTTCTGAGTACCCGGAGTTCTTTCAGTCCTAGATCTCGGGACGAGATCTTTTCGTAGTGGTGGAGTGTTGTAACACCCCGAATGTAACTTTCCCAATTTGTACTCCAACTCTTGCCGTTTCCGGCGTTAAGTTATATTTATTTCCTCGGGTTCGGGTCTTTGTCTCCGTGTGTTGTTTTTCATTTTCATGCATCTCATATCATGTCATCATGTGCATTGCATTCGCATACATGTTCATCTCATGCATTCGAGCATTTTCCCCGTTGTCCGTTTTGCATTCCGGCGCTTCGTTCTCCTCCGGTGGCCATTTCTAGGTTTCTTTCGTGTGTGGGGATTAAACATTTCCGGATTGGACCGAGACTTGTCATGCGGCCTTGGGTTACTACCGGTAGACCGCCTGTCAAGTTTCGTATCATTTGGACTTCGTTTGATACTCCAACGGTTAACCGAGGGACCGAAAAGCCCTCGTGTGTGTTGCAGCCCAACACCCCTCCAATTTGGCCCAAAACCCACCAAACTCTGCTCCATGTCCTAGAGCGTTCGATCACGATCGCGTGGCCGAAAACCGCACCTCATTTGGACTCTCCTAGCTCCACTTATGCCTATATATACACCCCCCCGATTTCGGATCTCTCCCTCTCCCCGAAACCCTAATCTCAGATCTCAGCCGCACCGGACGTGTCCGGCCGCACCGGACAACGTCCGATCCACCCCGCCGCCGCCACGTGGCCACCTCCCGTTGGCCGCGCCGCCGCCCCACATCCCCGCCGGCCCGGGAGCCCAAGGCCGGCCCCCGAGGCCCGCGCCACCGCCCGGTTGCGCCACCGCCCGCGCCTCCATCTCCCACCTCGCCGGTCGCCTCCCTCCGCCTCAGCCGCGCCGGCGCCACCCGCCGCCTCCCGTCGCCACCTCGCCGGCCGGCCCCGCCTCCGCCGCGGGCTCGCCGCCCCGCGTCCCCGGTGGCCGCCGTCGCCGTCCGCCGCCAGGTCCGGCCCGGATCCGGCCGGGTCCGGCTCTCCCTCGCCTCCCCTCTCCACCTCGCCGGAGCCACCACCACGCCGGCCAACCTCGGTTCGCGCGCCCGATGAACAGTGCACCGTTCCAGATCTGAGATCCAATATATCTAGGGTTGACTTTTCCCTCTCCCCCCTAAGTTTTTATGCCTACTTTGACCGCCCGTAACTTTGCATCCGTAGCTCCGATTTGGGCATATAATATATCAAAATCTTCGCCTCGACGAGTAAATCATTTCATTCCATTGCATCATTTTCATTTGAGTTCATCTTGGTGCCCAAAATGCTGTTAGGAGGAGGCTTCGTGAGTTAATTGTCAGATCTGCTAGTTCATCTTAGACTTTTGTCATTTTTGCCATGATTATTGTGTGCATGCTATGCCTGTGAGTCCTGCATATGTTTTGTTAAGCATTTTGTCTTCTTTCCAGAGGTGCAACCCATGCATTTTTAGGATGTGTGTGGTGACTTGTGCAAGCTTGCAAAGAGAGGCACCCGGTAAATCTGTTTTCAGGGACTTAGTTGTTTTCACTAAGTCTGGGATACTTTAGTTCATGATGCCATATGTTCAGCTTGTTTCCTAGTGATCCGTGCCTCTTTTGAGGATGATCAGTAAAGAAGTTTTGTTATTCATGTTATGCTCTATCCATCCATGTCTTTTTTTGAAATTATGGAGCACCCTAGCTTGATTCAATCGAGCTCTACTTTTGCTTCATGGTGAATCTGGGCAGATCGTCAACTCGTTTGCGATTTTGCCGGCGTTGTTGTAGTTGATCCGTGCATGATATGTCATTGTTCTTCCCATGTCTGGCTTGTATTTTGTGCCTTCTTAATGGATGTATGCTTTCCTTGCCATGACTTGCACCGTGGTGAGTGCATCGAGCTCGTTTACATGCCTTCGTGAGTTATATTTCAGCATGTCTCAGTTTTCACCAAGTCTGAAAACTGATTGTGTTTTAGCTATGTTCGTGTGCCCGTTAATATATTTTGTGATCCCTTTTGGCCCCAGATCACTTTGGGACTTTTGTTAATCTTTTTGAGTAGCACCATGCCATTTTCTTACTTGTCATATTCAGGTCATGTATCATGTTGTTTTGCTGCTCCGAAGAGGGCTTCGTGATCTGAAATTTCAGACTAGTGTTTATTTCGCTATGTCTGGAATCTGTTTTGCATTTGCGTTTTTGCCATGCTTGTTTGAACCTCTTAATGGATGAATTGGCCGTGGCTCAGTGCTAGTATTTTGTTAAGCATCTTGTGTGCATCCCTGCCATGTATTTTTTTGTCATGTTTGGTGGCTGTAGCATGTTCATTTAGTTGCATTTAGATGCCCTACTTGCTGTAAATCGCAGACCGGTGTCATATCTTAAAACGCTTGCCATTTCCAAACCGTAACTCCGATTCCAATGATCTTTATATCGTTTTCAAGCGATTTCATCCCCTCTATCCAGTGGCACCCTTGGAATTCCAAGTTGAGGCCAGGTTCATGCATTTCCTGTCATATCTTGCATTTTGCATCCCGCATCGCATCCCGCATAGCATATCATCATTTCATCATATTGCTTGGTCTTGCACGTGGTTGATTGTATCCTTGTTGCTTGTTTGTCTTGTTGGGTAGAGCCGGGAGACGAGTTCGCTACCGAGGAGCCCGTTGAGTTTGCTTGTGAGGATCCAGTCAACTCTGACAACTGTGCAGGCAAGATGATCATACCCTCGAAATCACTACTATCTTTGCTATGCTAGTTTGCTCGCTCTTGCTATGCCAATGCTACGATGCCTACCTTTTGCTTGTCAGCCTCCCAATTGCCATGTCAAACCTCTAACCCACCTTGTCCTAGCAAACCGTTGATTGGCTATGTTACCGCTTTGCTCAGCCCCTCTTATAGCGTTGCTAGTTGCAGGTGAAGATTGGAGGCCGTTCCTTGTTGGAACAATTTATTTTACTTGTTGGGATATCATTATATTGCTATGTTATCTTAATGCATCTATATACTTGGTAAAGGGTGGAAGGCTCGGCCTCTCGCCTAGTGTTTTGTTCCACTCTTGCCGCCCTAGTTTCCGTCATATCGGTGTTATGTTCCCGGATTTTGCGTTCCTTACGCGGTTGGGTTATAATGGGAACCCCTTGATAGTTCGCCTTGATTAAAGCTTTTCCAGCAATGCCCAACCTTGGTTTTACCATTTGCCACCTAGCCTTTTCTTTCCCTTGGGTTCTGCAGACTCAAGGGTCATCTTATTTTAACCCCCCTCGGGCCAGTGCTCCTCTGAGTGTTGGTCCAAACTAGAGCACCGTGCGGGGCCGTCCCTCGGCAACTTGGGTTACGTTGGCTCCCGTACGCTTAGCTTATCCGGTGTGCCCTGAGAACGAGATATGTGCAGCTCCTATCGGTATTTGTCGGCACAGCGGGTGGTGTTGCTGGTCTTGTTTTAACCTGTCGAATTGTCTTGTTGTACCGGGTTGCCAAGTATGATCGGTGTGTCTCGGGTGGAGGTCTATTCCTTCGTTGACCGTGAGAGCTTGTCATGGGCTAAGTTGGGACTCCCCTGCAGGGATTGAACTTTCGAAAGCCGTGCCCGCGGTTATGGGCAGATGGGAATTTGTTAATGTCCGGTTGTAGATAACTTGAACCTTAATTAATTAAAATGAATCAACTGAGTGTGTTGCCGTGATGGCCTCTTCTCGGCGGAGTCCGGGAAGTGGACACGGTGTTGGAGTTGTGTTTGCGCAGGTTGCCCTCTAGTTTTCTCGCTCGCGCTTTGCCTCCTCTTCTCGCTCTCTTTTGCGTATAAGATAGCCACCATATATGCTAGTCGCTTGCTGCAGCTCCACATATTTTTGCCTCATCCATTTCTATAAGCTTAAATAGTCTTGATCGCGAGGGTGCGAGATTGCTGAGTCCCTGTGGCTCACAGATACTATAACTCCAGATGTAGGTCCAGGTGATTCCGCTCCAGGTGACGAGTACGAGCTCAAGTGGGAGTTTGACGAGGACTCTCAACGTTATTATGTTTCCTTTCCCGATGATCAGTAGTGGTGCCTAGTTGGGGTTTGATTCAGGGCCTTGTCGCATGTTGGGTTCTTTTCCAATTTGGCGCCGTAGTCGGGCCATGAGTGTTTGTTTGATGGATGTTATTTATGTACTCTGATGTGACGTGGCGAGTGTAAGCCAACTATGTTATCTCCCCCTTTTATTATATTATACATGGGATGTTGTAATGATTGCCTAACTTGCGACATTGCTTTCAATGCGGTTATGCCTCTAAGTCGTGCTTCGACACGTGGGAGCTATAGCCGCATCGAGGGCATTACAGTTTGTGACTCATTGAACTAGTGCAAGATATGGAAGTTGTTTGCACTTGTCCTTGCCAAGATGATAAGAATGAAGTATGTTGGCGGAGTCACCCTCAAGAACTCTCTAGTTCTTCTTCTTAGGGATCCACACCATCTTGATGGGAATCCTTGGAGTTGTAGTCGTACATGATGAAGTGGAGCTGGATGTAGTCTTGGGAACCCACTTGACCAAGGCCTTAGGTGCTTCTTCAAATGCATAAATCTCCTCTTGAAGCTTGTCCTTGCCTTTTAGCTTGTGGTCTTCTGGGGGAAGATCATGTAACATCCCAAATTTTCCATTTGGAATGTTATACATTAGGTCATCATTGCATATCATATTTTTATTGCATCTTGGTTTGATCCTAGAGATTCTACGCAACTCAAGGACCCACGGAGAGAGTTGGGAATTTTGTTATTTTCATATATGAGTTTTTCTCGAATTTTGAAAATAGGATCATTTGATTTTAATTATTTTCTCTTGAATATTTCTTTTATAAAAATAAAAGAGAGAGGATAAAATGACTTCCTCAAAATAAAGAAATATTGGAGATTTAATGTTAAAATCAAATAAGAGTTTTATTCGGATTTTTATTGCTATTTTATTTGAATTAGGAAAAATATGCGTTTTTCCAAGTTGCATAATAGGCCCAAATAAATGTTCACCTTGTCCTGTATATTTTTAGGGGACGGGGAAAATTTATTTCAGAATTTTTGGAGTCCGTTTAGTATTTCTTTTATTCGTTTTTCTACATGGAATATTTTAAAAAAAGAGGAAACTGACTTTGGGCCATACCCGCCCGGGACTCCGCCGGGGGGGGGGGGTTTATAAGCCGCCAAGGCCGCAGCCCCGCAACCAACCAGCCCGCCCCGCCGAAACCCTAGCCGCGCCAGCCCACCGCCGTTGCTGACGTCGCCCGTTGCGACCGCGCCACCTCGCCGCCGACCCGCCGAAGCCGCGCCGCCACCTCGCTGCCGCCGCCGGAGTTCGCCGGAGCAGCCAGAATTCGCCGCCGCCGCCGCCGGTTTCCTTTGACCGGTTCGGTTTTTCGGTAAAAACCTAGATGCGTTTTTATTAGATCGGTTTTATTTTATTTTATTCGGTTTAGTTATATAGTGGACGTTCGTCTGTACGTTCATTTTAACGAACGGCTTTCGCCCGTTAGCCGCAGATAGCGAACGTTCGTTCGTTAGCCTGTTCGTCAGTTTTCTTTTTCTCGGATTTTTTCACGATTATTTTCGATCGCGATTTCTGATTCGATTTTCGTTTTAGTTTAACTTTTCACTCGTTTATCGGAATCAGGCGATTCAAGCGCCTAGAGTTTCGTCTCGAAGCCCTCTTTCTGTTTAATCAACTTAAACAAGTTTTTGCTACTGTAAAATTTGACTTTAGTCCAGATTAGTAATCGAAGCTTGTTTCTTTCATAGTTTGAGTTTCGTTGTTTCATTTGATTTGATTCTTTTTGCAAACCAGAGTTCTTAAGTTGAACTTTTTGGTTAGATCTTCTTATTTGAGTTTTACCCGTGCATCTTTGCTTGATTGCTTATTGTATGCTTGTTTGTTTGCGATAGAGTACCGGGAGTGCGAAGCGTGCTACTACGAGTCTCTAGGTTTCACGGATCATCAGCAAGGCAAGTAACACTTTGATCATACCCCTTTACTACCCAGTTTTATTGCATTAGATCAATCCTTAAACAATTGCATGGTTAGGATCTGATTAAATTGTGGGTTTGGGAAGTAGATGAGGTAGAACCTATTACCTATTTTATGATCAAACCCTTGGGAGTTACTTCTACGTTGCTTATATTGCTATGTTATGCTCGTAGACGTGGTTTGGGTTTGAGTGTATTCATGACAAATGTGAGTATTGTTAATTAATGGTTAACTTAAGGTAGCAACTTTAATACACATCTGGGTGAATTGAGGCACCTGGGGAACCCAGTGTTGCCTGTATTTTTTTCGAAATCCCGGGGTACCGTGTGATTCTCCTATGGACTGCCACCCAGGCTCAAAGGGATCATAAGATTATTCATGCTAGAAACTTCCGTGTGCAGCCACATGCCATTATGGGCTCTGGCATAGTTGAGTGAGTTGTGGGAAACCTTTCCATGATGGGCTAGCAGATGTAGGGGATTGTAGGTGTACAGGCCTATCTATCGGTTAAGGGGACCTCTTCGGAAAGACTCTGTCTCGGTCATCTGTTTCTCAAACATTATGTAGTGCGAGAAATCCAACGGAGGAGATCAAATCTTGTGGGGAAAAGTGCACAAACCTCTGCAGAGTGTATAAACTAGTCATGGTTAGCTGTGTCCCCGGTTATGGACATCTTGAGTATCTAGTTCTTGGGTTATCATGTGGATCTCATCACTCTTAATATAATTTGATTGGGTTAAATGATGATGCTTAATGGGGATTGAGTTGGGTGAACCTTCTCAATGTTTAACAACCACCATGATAGTTAAATAAAATTTATTCCTTTGTTGTAGGGGAAAATTGGCTTTCCGCAAAACATATTAACCATTCAGCCTCCACCAGCCATATATGCATGTAGTGATAGCATTATTCTGTTCATTACCCTTTTGTGTTTCCTTGCCAGCATATTCCATGTGCTGACCCATTTTGGGCCGCAACGTATCATGTTGCAGACTTTTCACACGATGAGTAAGGAGCCTTAGGTCGTGGTCTTTCACTCAGTGATGCTGTTGGAGTTGATGGACTCACTTTATCTTCCAAGCCTTGCGCTGTTATTGTATTAGATGGCCTTAAGCCATATTTATTGTAATAAGTTCTCTTTTGATACATTCAATGTAATAAGTGTGTGATTGCTACTCTGTTATAAATCCTCAAGTATTGTGCGTGTCAGCATTACCGATCCAGGGATGACACTGATGCACAGAGATCGGACTGTTTGAGGTCTGGTCGCTACAAGATGGTATCAGAGCACACGCTGACTGTAGGACACGACCACTAAGCTAAAGCCCTAGATCACTACTCGCTTCTCATTTCTGACTCCTCTCCATTTTCTACTCTTTAGGATGGCGGACGCAACAAGTTTGCACAACCAGATGAAGACACACCTTTTGGACGCCACTTGACGGAAGTCACTAGGTACCTGAACATTCGAATACCAAGCTTCACCGGGACTTACAACGCCACTTTACCAGAAGAGGAGCGCTGGATGATTCAAGTTCAAGTTTCGGGAAGGACATTCACGCTAGTCACTGAGCCCATAGAGTTTTCCTTTGATGCACCAACCTGGAGTCTAGGAAAGAGTATGGCAGCCCACATCACCATGGGACACATTGGAGAAGTTTACCACAAGGATCTCAAGGATACTATCTACCAGATTTGTGGGCGCCGAGATGAGCAATGGGAGGTGATTAGCACCAGGAAGGATAGATCCATTGCAGCTTTCATCCAGGAGTTAAACCAGCACATTCGTCACTAGGAGAACCAGATATGCGCAGGCATGATAGATCTGAAGAAGGCGATGACCAGGATCACGGAGCTGGAGGAAGAACTCAAGTCTACATGCGATGGATACGAGGAGGAAATGATGATATTAGTGGAGATGAATGATGATCCGACAAGGAAGCTAGGAGTATTCATGGGAGACACCACGCTAGGAGGAGAAGACGACGATTCTACTTGCCCGGAGAACTACATCATCATCGACGCCACCGACTCGGACCCTGACGATAGTGATGATGACTATGTTGATGAAGCTGGAGCGGATATTATGGAGTCTTCCACCATTCAATTTTTCTATCGAACACCATATCAATAGTACTATTCCACCATGTATATAGTATAGTTCGAGTACTTTTGTAACGATAGTTCTAGACCGATTGTATGCCCTTGCTTGATTGATTGAGTGATATGATTGTGTTTGTCTCATGTGCATATGGGTAGTGTTTTCTCACTAGACCTCATTCTATTCTATTCTCTTCCCTCTAAACCCTTAGATGCCTCCGAGACGTGACCCTGGATTTACCTTTCCACCGGAGCTCACTCAGTTGATCCAGCAGCAGAATACCTTGATGCAGTTGTTAGTTCAGAACCAAGGCAGCAACAACAACAACCCACCACTACCCCCAGTTGACAACTTAGCCTGTTTTCTGAGGTTGCAGCCGCCGGTGTTTTCGAGTAGCACCGAGCCGATGGTGGCAGATGATTGGCTCCATAGGATTGGAAGGGAGTTAACCACTGCAGGATGCACAGATGCCGAGAAGGTGCGTTTTGCCACGCACTAATTGGATGGACCAGCAGCCTCATGGTGGGAGAATTACACTGTCACCTATCCTATAACCAATGTTACATGGGACAAGTTCCAGTAGGCTTTTCGCACTGCCCATGTATCAACAAGAGCTATGGCCATGAAGAAGCGTGAGTTCTGCAACTTACGCCAAGGAGGACGCACAGTTGTCCAGTATGTTGATGATTTTAGCAAGCTAGCATGTTATGCCCCAGATGACGTTGCTACGGATGCAACTAAGCAGGAGAAGTTTTTGGAAGGACTAAATGATGAGCTAAGCATGCAGTTGATGGTAGCAACCTTTAATAACTACCAACAGTTGGTAGATAGAGCTCTCATGCTTGAAGGGAAACAGCAGCAGATTGACAACCGCAAGAGGAAGTATGGACAAGGGAAGTATAATTCAGGAGCTCAGCAGAGACCCCGTTTCATCCCGAACTCGGGAGGACCCCTACAGCATCACCATGGAGGTCACAATCACACTGGAGGAAGTTCGCACAACCATAGTGGCTCCAAGAATGGAAATGGTAATGGAGGAAGCAACGGACAGAACCGTTCCAACCCAGCAACCCCCGCCAAGAAAGATCTAAGCCACGTTACTTGCTACAAGTGCCAGAAGGCCAGACATTACGCCAATGAATGTCCTGAAGCTAAGAATGGAAACGGCGATGGAAGTTCTGGGAAGAAGCCCAACCCTTTCAATAGGGGACAAGTGAACCACGTTAACGTGGAGGAGATTGAAGCCCAGCCAGATGCAGTAATAGGTACGTTTTTGGTTAAGTCATTTACTGCAGTCGTTCTTTTTGACACTGGTGCATTGCATTCATACATATAAAGGGGATCTGTGGATAAGTATAAGCTGCCCACCAAAGTTCTTAGTACACCTATGTTAGTGAGCTCGCCAGGAGCAGAGTATATGGCAAGGCAAGGATGTTTTCAGATGCCATTGACCATAGGTAGGCATGTTTTCCCCTCATATCTGATAATTTTGGAGTCGCAAGGTTTGGATGTGATTCTGGGTATGGATTGGCTATCGATGTATGGAGGAAACAACGATTGCGCCAGTAAGTCGATCTTGCTCACCACCCCAGAAGGAAGAAGGATCAAGTATGTATCCCGGCATGTGCCGATTAGGACTCAAGTAAATTCCTTATCAGGAGTTGTACAGGAGGAAGTACCAGTGGTGAGGGATTTCCCGGATGTATTTCCAGAAGAGTTGCCAGGCATGCCACCGGATAGAGACATTGAGTTTTTGATTGAGATTTTGCCAGGCACAGGGCCAATATCTAAGAGACCGTACAGGATGCCCGCACAGGATTTAGAGGAATTAAGAAGTAGATTAAGGATTTACTGGATAAAGGATATATTCGCCCAAGCTCGTCACCTTGGGGATCACCAGTACTTCTAGTGGAGAAGAAGGATGGATCGTTAAGGATGGTTGTTGATTATCGAGGATTGAATACGGTGACGATCAAGAACAAGTACCCACTACCAATGATCAATGATTTGTTTGATCAGCTGCAAGGAGCTAAGGTGTTTTCCAAGATCGATCTGCAATCAGGGTACCATCAGCTAAAGATTCGAGAGCAGGACATACCTAAGACAACTTTTACCACAAGGTACGGGCTATATGATTATACCGTTATGTCATTTGGCCTGACTAACGCACCTGCATATTTTATGAACATGATGAATAAGGTGTTTATGGAATTTTTGGAGAAGTTCGTAGTGGTGTTCATTGATGATATTCTGGTCTACTCGAAGAATGAAGAGGAGCATAAAGAGCATTTGCGATTAGTACTTGGGAAGCTTAGAGAACATCAGCTATACGCCAAGTTCAGCAAGTGTGAGTTTTGGTTGAAGGAAGTTGGATTCCTTGGACATGTTTTATCCGGAGAAGGAATAGAGGTAGACCCCTCCAAAGTCATCATTGGGACAAATTGGGAGGCACCCACGTCATTGGAGAGATCCGGAGTTTTCTTGGACTCGATACCGGAGGTTCATTGAGAATTTCTCAAAGATTACAAAGCCTATGATGGAGTTGTTAAAAAAGGACACCAAGTTCAAATGGACTGAGGAATGTGAGGCCAGTTTTCAGGAGTTGAAGAAATGCTTGGTTACATCACCAGTGTTGATCCTGACAGATCAATGCAAGGATTACAAAGTGTATTGTGATGCTTCTCGTCGAGGACTTGGAGCAGTGCTTATGCAGGAAGGAAGAGTTGTTTCATATGCCTCACGACAGGTTAAACCCCATGAGTTAAATTATGCTACACATGATTTGGAGTTAGCAGCCGTAGTGCATGCGTTGAAGACTTGGAGACATTTTCTCATCAGAAACCATTGTGAGGTATACACGGATCACAAGAGTTTGAAGTATATCTTCACGCAGAAGGAGTTGAATCTCAGGCAGAGGAGATAGTTGGAACTCATTAAGGATTATGATATGAAGTTGCACTATCATCATGGGAAGGCTAACGTAGTATCCAATGCATTGAGCCGCAAGAGTCATGTCAATACACTCATGACCGGAGAGTTACCCAAGGAGTTAGCAGAGAATCTTCGCGAGCTATGTTTGGAGATAGTTCCGAGAGGTTATGTAGCAGCATTGGAGATTCAGTCTACTTTGATGGATAAGATCAGAGAAGCTCAGAAGACAGACAAGGAGATTGCCGAGATAAAGGAAAGGATGAGCAAAGGAAAGGCTAAAGGATTTCGTGAGGATGAGCATGATACCTTATGGTTCGAGGACCGCTTATATGTGCCAAATGATGAGGAGATCAGGAAGCTGATTTTGCAGGAGGCCCATGATTCGCCATATTCGATTCACCCAGGAAATACTAAAATGTACCTGGATTTGAAGGATAGTTTCTGGTGGACCGGAATGAAGAAGGATATTGTGGATTATGTAGCAGTTTGTGATGTATGTCAGAGAGTGAAGGCAGAGCATCAGAAGCCAGCAGGATTGCTACAACCATTGCCGATACACGAATGGAAGTGGGACAAGCTAGGTATGGATTTTATCACGGGATTGCCCAGGACTCGTTCAGGCTATGACTCGATATGGGTTGTAGTCGATCGTTTGACGAAAGTAGCTCATTTCATCCCAGTGAAGACCACTTACACGAGTGCTAAGTTAGCAAAGATATACATGACCAGGATCGTATGTTTTCATGGAGTTCCGAAGAATATTGTATCAGATAGAGGAACCCAGTTTACCTTAAAGTTTTGGAATCAGTTGCATGAAACTTTGGGAACCAGGCTAGAGTTCAGTACAGCTTTTCACCCGTAGACAGATGGACAGACTGAGAGAGTCAATTAGATTTTGGTGGATATGTTGAGAGCTTGTGCGCTAGACTATGGATCTAGTTGGGACGACAATTTGCCTTACGCAGAGTTCTCTTACAACAACAAGTATCAAGCCATCTTGTAGATGGCCCCTTTCGAAGCATTGTACGGAAGGAGGTGCAGGACACCGTTGTTGTGGGATGAAGTTGGAGACTGACAGTTGTTTGGACCAGATTTGATTAAAGAGTCTGAAGAGAAGGTTAAGCTGATTCGTGATAGACTCAAGGTAGCCCAGTCCAGGCAAAAGAGCTATGTGGATTCTAAACGCAAGGAGACAGATTACGAAGTCGGAGACAGAGTGTATCTCCGTGTATCACCTCTTCGAGGAGTGAAGCGCTTTGGAGTTAAGGGAAACTTAGCACCACGTTTTGTGGGACCATACAAAGTTTTGGAACGTATGGGAGAAGTTGCTTACAAGTTGGAATTACTTGAAGGATTGCCAGGAGTTCACGATGTGTTCCACGCTTCTCAGTTGAAGAAGTGCCATGCAAAGATGGCTGATATCCCTCTGAGAAATACAGTGCCACTGGAAGCGATACAGTTGGATAGCGACTTGACCTACAAGGAGAAGCCAGTCAAGATTCTCGAGTTTGCCAGCCGAGTTACACGCAGCAAAGTTATCAAGTTTTGTAAAGTTCAGTGGAGCCACCATACTGAAGATGAAGCCACCTGGGAACGAGAGGAAGACCTATGTAAAGATCACCCTCACCTATTTTCTTGCCAACCCGAATCTCGAGGGCGAGATTCATCTTAAGGGGGGTAGGTTTGTAACATCCCAAATTTTCAATTTGGAATGTTATACATTAGGTCATCATTGCATATCATATTTTTATTGCATTTTGGTTTGATCCTAGAGATTCTACGCAACTCAAGGACCCACAGAGAGAGTTGGGAATTTCGTTATTTTCATATATGAGTTTTCTCGAATTTTGAAAAGAGGATCGTTTAATTTTAATTATTTTCTCTTGAATATTTCTTTTATAAAAATAAAAGAGAGAGGATAAAATGACTTCCTCAAAATAAAGAAATATTGGATATTTAATGTTAAAATCAAATAAGAGTTTTATTCGGATTTTTATCACTATTTTATTTGAATTAGGAAAAATATGCATTTTTCAAAATTGCATTAGAGGCCCAAATAAATGTTCACCTTGTCCAGTAGATTTTTAGAGGACGGGGAAAATTTAGTTCAGGATTTTTGGAGTCCGTTTAGTATTTCTTTTATTCGTTTTTCTGCGCGGAATATTTAAAATAAGAAGAATAGGAAACTGACTTTGGGCCATACCCGCCCAGGACTCCGCCCGGGGGGGGGGCTTTATAAGCCGCCGAGGCCGCAGCCCCGCAGCTCACCAGCTCACCCCACTGAAACCCTAGCCGCGCCAGCCCGCCGCCGCCGCCGCCACCGCCGATGCTGTGCCGCTCCGCCGCCGACCCGCCGGAGCTGCGCCGCCGCCTTGCCGCCGGAGCTGGAGTTCGCCGCCTCCGCTGCCGGTTTCCTTTGACCAGTTCGGTTTTTCGGTAAAAACCTAGATGCGTTTTTTATTAGATCGGTTTTTTTTCCGGTTTAGTTATATAGCAGACGTTCGTCCGTATGTTCATTTTAACGAACGGTTTTCACCCATTAGCCGCATATAGCGAACGTTCGTTCGTTAGTCTGTTCGTCAGTTTTCTTTTTCTCAGATTTTTTTGCGATTATTTTCGATCGCGATTTCTGATCTGATTTTCGTTTTAGTTTAACTTTTCGCTCGTTTATCGGAATGAGGCGATTCAAGCGCCTAGAGTTTCGTCTCGAAGCCCTCTTTTTCTTTAATAAACTTAAACAAGTTTTTGCTACTGTAAAATTTGACTTTAGTCCAGATTTGTAATCGAAGCTTGTTTTTTCGCAAACCGGAGTTCTTAAGTTGAACTTTCTGGTTAGATCTTCTTATTTAAATTTTACATGTGCATCTTTGCTTGATTACTTATAGTATGCTTGTTTGTTTGCGATAGAGTACCCAGAGTGCGAAGTGTGCTACTACGAGTCTCTATGTTTCACGGATCATCAGCAAGGCAAGTAACACTTTGATCATACCCCTTTACTACCCGGTTTTATTGCATTAGATCAATCCTCAAACAATTGCATGGTTATGATCTGATTAAATTGTGGGTTTGGGAATATGAGGTAGAACCTATTACCTGTTTTATTATCAAACCCTTGGGAGTTACTTCTACGTTTATTATATCACTCTGCTATGCTCGTAGACGTGGTTTGGGTTTGAGTGTATTCATGACAGATGTGAGTATTGTTAATTAATGGTTAACTTAAGGTGGCAACTTTAATACACATCTGGGTGGATTAAGGCACCTCGGGAACCCAGTGTTGCATGTATATTTTTTTTGGAAATCCCGGGGTACCGTGTGATTCTCCTATGGACTGCCTCCCAGGCTCAAAGGGATCATAAGATTATTCATGCTAGAAACTTCCGTGTGCATCCACATGCCATTATGGGCTCTGGCATAGTTGAGTAAGTTGTGGGAAACCTTTCCATGATGGGCTAGCAGATGTAGGGGATTGTAGGTGTACAGGCCTATCTATCGGTTAAGGGGACCTCTTCGGAAAGACTGTGTCTCGGTCATCCGTTTCTCAAACATTATGTAGTGCGAGAAATCCAATGGCGGAGATCGAGTCTTGTGGGGAAATGTGCACAAACCTCTGCAGAGTGTATAAACTAATCATGGTTAGCCGTGTCCCAGCCCCGGTTATGGACATCTTGAGTATCTAGTTCTTGGATTATCATGTGGATCTCATCACTCTTAATATAATTTGATTGGGTTTAATGATGATGCTTAATTGGGATTGAGTTGGGTGAACCTTCTCAATGTTTAATAGCCACCATGATAGTTAAATAAAATTTATTCCTTTGTTGTAGGGGAAAATTGGCTTTCCGCAAAACATATTAACCATATAGCCTCCACCATCCATATATGCATGTAGTGATAGCATTATTCTGTTCGTTATTCTTTTGTGTTGCCTTGCCAACATATTCCATGTGCTGACCTATTTCGGGCCGCAGGCTATCATGTTGCAGACTTTTCAGACGACGAGTAAGGAGCCTTAGGTCGTGTTCCTTCACTCAGTGATGCCGTTGGAGTTGATGGACTCACTTTATCTTCCAAGCCTTCCGCTGTTATCGTATTAGATGGCCTTAAGCCATATTTATTGTAATAAGTTCTCTTTTGAGACATTCGATGTAATAAGTGTGTGATTGCTACTCTGTTATAAATCGTCAAGTACAGTGCGTGTCAGCATTACTGATCCAGGGATGACATTGATGCACAGAGATCAGACTATTTGAGGTCTGGTCGCTACAGATCATCTTGAGCTTGTGTTCCTTGGAAAGAAGTAAGATCATACTTCTCTTGTTGAGGAACAAACTTCGTCTTGGGGTATTGCTCTTCTTCCCACTCAACTCCATTGGCATTGAACTTTCGTTCAAAACCAACACCTTGATTCTTCCGGTGTCTTCCTTGCTTGCATACAATTTCCTCAAATTGCTTGCTTCCGGCAAGACAATTGTAAAAACCTTTCTGTATGATTCTCTTCAATAAGCTATTTTCTTGCTCAAGTGTAACTTGGCTAAGAGAATCATTAGTGGAATCAAGAGAACTACTAGAAGCAACAACATTGGATTTAGCATGATTGTTGTTACTACTAGAGGAAGAATCTTTCTTGTTCTTGTTGCTAGATTTAACTTGTGGCTTGTAAGTAGACAAGAGTAAACGCTTGGCAATGTAAGAAGAACTTTTCTTGCGAAGATCATCATTGATTGCTTTTAAGAACTCATGCTCTTTCTCAAGGTTGAGCTTTCAAAGCCTAGCTTCTCATGAGTCTTTAAAAGTTCTCGATGATCTTCCAAGGTAGTTTCATGAGCTAACTTAAGAGTGTTTAGTTCTTTAGTTAGACGCCCAATCTCCTTCTAATTATCATCATTAGTTTTATCTTGATTATCATGATTAATAGCAAGTTCATCATAGTATTCATAACTAGAGTTGTCAACAAGTAAATCATCATCTCCTAGCAAATCATCTTCATCACTATTAAAATCAACATACTTGGTGTGTGTTACATTTGGACCTTTAGCCATGAAGCATATTCCAATTCCTTCATTTGGTGAGCCAAATATGTCATAGGAGTTGGTTGACAAAAGTGCTAGACCGGCAACACCTTCATCTTGAGTATATTCGGAGTCAGAGTGATAACTTCTTTCGGAGTGATTGTCGGAGTCGGTGCCGGATACCCATTCACCAACATGAGCTTGATGTCTTCATTTTGTGTAGCTCTTTGATGACTTGTCCTTCCTTTCTGAATCCTTGCTTCTCTGTGATGTTCTTCTTTCATAACGGTCATCTCTACTCCTTCTCTCTCTTGGTGGTGATTCTTCTCTTCTACTTCTTCTTTTGGGAGAATATTCTCTTCTTTTGTAGGGAGCCGTACATTCATTGGAATAGTGTCCGGGTCTTCCACAATTGTAGCAATTGTGCTCATGACTAGAAGATCTTTTGTCATTGTAGGACCTTGACTTGGAACTTCTTTCCTTGCTTCTACTCTTGTAAAACTTGTTGAAGTTCTTCACCATTAGGCTCAATTCTTCGTTGAAGGTTTGTTTCTCACTTGATGATGTGGGAGCGTCACATGAGGCTTTGTAAGCACCACTTGACTTGTTGTGAAGCTCTTCCTTATCCTTGAATGACATCTCATGAGCGAAAATTCTTCCAATGACTTCCAAATTTCCTTTGCATTCTCAAGACGGTTGATTTTGTTGAATTCTTCGGGGCACAATCCGTTGAACAGAATTTCACAAGCTTGAGCATTGTATTGTAGCATCTTCAACTCTTTTGAAGTAGTTTCACGGTTCGGTTCTCTCCCATCAAATAATTCATCTTACAAGCCAATACACACAATAGCCCAAACGGTGGGGTTATGTCCAAGAATATGCATTTTCATCTTATGCTTCCAACTAGCAAAATTTGTACCATCAAAGTAAGGACCTCTACCGTGGTAATTTCCCTCACTAGACGCCATACTCTCCTAGGTTGTGAAACCAAGGCTATGATCACCAAAAGCTTTGGAAATCAAAGCAAATGGAGACCAAAGTTCTGATACCACTTGTAGGATTGAAAGTATGTCTAGAGGGGGGTGATTAGACTACTTGACCAAATAAAAATCTAGTCTTTTCCCAATTTTAAGTCTTGGCAGATTTTAGCAACTTAGCACAATTAAAGTAATCAACCTACACATGAAATTCTAAGAGTATAGAAGCGGAATGTAAAACAATTGCATATGAAGGTAAAGGGAGGAGTTTGGAGGGAGCAAACGCAATGTAGACACGGAGATTTTTGGCGTGGTTCCGATAGGTGGTGCTATCGTACATCCACGTTGATGGAGACTTCAACCCACGAAGGGCAACGGTTGCGCGAGTCCACTAAGGGCTCCAGCCATGAAGGGTCCACGAAGAAGCAACCTTGTCTATCCCACCATGGCCATCGCCCACGAAGGACTTGCCTCACTAGGGTAGATCTTCATGAAGTAGGCAATCTCCTTGCCCGTACAAACTCCTTGGTTCAACTCCACAATCTTGACGGAGGCTCCCAAGTGACACCTAACCAATCCAGGAGACACCACTCTCCAAAAGGTAATAGATGGTGTGTTGATGATGAACTCGTTGATCTTGTGCTTCAAATGATAGTCTCCCCAACACTCAACCCTCTCTCATAGAATTGGATTTGGTAGAAAGATGATTTGAGTGGAAAGCAACTTGGGGACGGCTAGAGATCAAGATTTATGTGCTTGGAATGGAATATCTTGACCTCAACACAAGTGTAGGTGGTTCTCTCTCAAAAAATGTATGTTGGACATGTAGGCATGTTCTGATGGATCTATCCTCGAATGAAGAGTGGGTGGAGGGGTATATATAGCCTCCACACAAAATCTAACCGTTACACAGAAATCACCAAACTCGGTGGGACTGAATAATAAAACTCGGTCAGACCGATTTAGTTCAAAATGTGAACGTTAGGATTTTCGGTGGGACTGACATGTCAACTCGGTGGGACCGATTTCATTAGGGTTAGGGCATAATGTAATCTCGGTGAGACCAATTGCACAAACTCGGTGGGACCGATTTTGGTAATAGAAAAACAGAGAGTTGGTCAGGCAGACTCGGTGGGACCGATTCGCTCATCTTGGGTAGACCGAAACGTTACGAAGGGGAAACAGAGAGTTTGCATTGCAATCTCAGTGGGACCGATCGCTCATCTCGGTTGGACCGAAACGTTATGAAGGGAAACAGAGAGTTTGCAATCCCATCTTGGTGAGACCGAGATCCCTATCGGTGAGACCGAAGTGACTAGGGTTTGTGGCAGTGGCTATGTCAAGTGAACTCGGTGGCGCCGGATAGAAGAGTTCGGTGGGGCCGAGTTTGACTTTTGGTTTGGGACATATGTGGATATGAGAAAGTAGTTGAGGGTTTTGGGATCATATCACTAAGCATTTTGAGCAAGTAACTCATTAAGCAACACCTCACCCCCTTTTAATAGTATTGGCTTTTCCTATGGACTCAATGTGACCTTCGATCACTAAAAGTAAATGTATAGTCTTGTGCTTTGAGCTTGAGCCAATATTTTGTCCTTAGCATTTTGAGGGGTCCACTTTCTAATCCATGCCATGCCAATCATTGAGCTTTCCTGAAATATTTATCTTAAAATAGCATTAGCTCAATGAGCTATATGTTGTTAGGAATTACCAAAACCACCCAGGGATAGTTGCACTTTCAGGGCCCGTAAGGTACACAACCATGTTAGTATTGTAATGTCTAGACTCGACTTTGACCAAGGGGTGTGGAAGGGGGATTCCTACAGGCAGTCGACTCTGATACCAATCTGTGACGCTGCCGATTCAATCATACACTAATCATACACGCAAACGTGTACGATCAAGATCAGGGACTCACGGGAAAATATCACAACACAACTCTAAAAAAATAAAATAAGTCATACAAGCATCATAATACAAGCGAGGGGCCTCGAGGGCTCGAATACAAGTGCTCGATCATAGACGAGTCAGCGGAAGCAACAATATCTGAGTACAAACATAGCTTAAACAAGTTGCCATAAGATGGCTTGCACAAACTGGGTTGCAGAGCGAAAGAGGCGCAGGCCTCCTACCTGGGATCCTCCTAAACTAATCTCACTACAAAAAAATACACATCCGTGATGATACGTGTTTGTCACAGTAGGTCGCTTTTTTGTCATGCATGTACATCCATGACAAATTTATGACAGAATCAAGATAGTCATACATGTGCTGTCGTAGAAGTGTTCCATGACATTACCAAAATTATCATCACGGAAGTGTCCACTTCCATGACGATAAATCGCGCGTCACAGAAGTGCTTTCGTCAAGGGTGACCGACACGTGGCATCCACTGTAACGGAACGCCGTTAAGCTATTGGGTCGGGTTTTGGATCCGATAACCCGTTAACAGCCCCGACCAATGGGAAATTTCCACGTGTAAAATTCTTATTGGCCGGACGAAACACGTGTCAGCTCGTCAGTGGGTCAGATAGGCGCCTATGATATGTCGACACGTGCCATGGCCCACCACTGGCCCATTTAGCTTACAAAGCCGGCCCGTTTGACTTGGTCAAAAGTTAACGGGCTGGCCCATGAAAAGCCTGTTAACGGTCTCTTTGCAAATAGCCCATTTTACGGCCCGTTAACTCACGGCCCGTTAGGCCCTAAAGGAAATCGGCCCAACAACGTCATGTGGGCCGTCGAATATAACACCAGCCCATTTCACTTTCGGCCCATGTATGGCCCACGACGTCTTTTGGCCCATATGAGGCCTTCGTATCTTTCGGCCCTTTACAGGCCCATGGTGACTCTAGCCCATAATGAACAGTAATTTTCTTTATACCCATTAATGGCCCATGATTTACATGGGACGTTTCCAGCCCATGTTAGCTTTCGGCCTATTGACGGCCCATACGTTCTTGGGATCCTTTTGGGCCCTCGATTACTTCCGACCCGTTACTGGCATGTTCCCCTAATGGGCCAAATTCGACCCATGGCAAGAGTCGGCCCGTTACTAGCCTGTTCCCCTAATGGGCCAAATTCGGCCCATGGCAAGAGTCGGCCCGTCACTGGCCTGTTACCCTAATGGGCCAAATTCGGCCCATGGCAAGAGTCGGCCCATTTCAGGCTTGTTAACCCGTTGCACCGTTTCCAGCCCGTCCTATATTCTGGCCCATTAACGACCCGTTATGCCTGTGACAGAATTAAGCCTTTGCTGTCCTACGGCCTCTTACCGTGCTGGGCCGATACCAATTACGCCCGATTACGGCCCATGTAGACCCATTTATCTGACGGCCCGAGGCCCACCGATTACAGGCCCATTTAGTGACAGCCTGTATGAGACCCATGGATCCTACGACCCGTATATGGCCCATGGTAGTTGCGGCCACTAGCAAACCAGGGAAAAAGAAGACTAGGAAATAAATAAGGCCGAAACTAACTCTAGGCTATTAAGGCAATTGCACAGATTACATCCACTCGGCATCAAAGATCGCCACCAGTGCAAATATAGGGAACACCCTACACTATACAAAAATGGCTTGCTGTTTTCTTCAGCCGGTGGTTGCACGTTAAGAATAAATTTTGTATCGCACCAAAACAAATTACAACTATATAACAAAAGGGAGGTTGGCATAAAACTGAACAGTCTAGCAGATAAATGCACCACCAGAAGTTTAGAAGTTCAGTTCATTTGACCTAACTGTTACGTTTTCATGATGTATTGTCCGATGGAGCACCATAACCCTCGCCTTCATTTCCCCTAGGCTCCTGAACAACATAGCAAATGTCTGATAGTCTGGTTTCAAAACCATGCATATCTTGACGACATTGTTTCTCCTTGTTTCACAAAGGGTCTCTATTAGGGAATGGACTTGTGTCTGGAGCGCAGATACAACATTGCTTTGAGCTTGCATATCTTGATCATGAGGCAGTTTGGATGATATTGCCTTAACAACCAACCTAGTATTACGCAGGAACGTGCTTTTGGCACTGTTAGTGGACATGTACTGACCCACTGCAGCAAGAGCTGACATTGCGGTTATAGTTGCCTCGCCACCTTCAGAAGGTGGCGGTTCCACCATTTTTTCCATAGCTCGCTGAAAAGTTGAGGTTTTACATTAGTAGTACTAGAACAGAAGATATTAAGGAGGCAGCAAAACCAAACAAAATAGCTTTGGTCTATATACAGAACTTATTCTGGTGAACCCATGTAAAATATTAGTTGTATTTCATTGCAAAGTACATAATAAAACCAGGTTCCAAACATATGACCATGTACCATCGCTAATGTATTGTCTATTTCTTCACATTGTATTGAGGGCTAAGGATAAAGAGACGAAGTTTATAATACGGTAAGCATAGTATGACATCATTCATATCACAAAACAACTGAGAATAGACAAACAGGCAATTCTAAAGTTGTGTGGGCAAGTCCAGCACGGAACTAGATTACAGGTCAAGATCAAAGGAACATCACTCCTCTCTTTTAAACCTTGTAAGGTGCAATGATACGCTAATACAATTGTGTATAAAATTGAGAAGAGTAATAGACATTGGCTGCAAACCATTTAGTTCAAAGCACAAGTCAGAGTAAGTAGTAGTTAAAAGGCATGAGAATTAAGGACTTACAATAGCGGCTTTGACTGGTGTAGTCATGCCCTTCTTGCTGGTGTGACAGTCCTTGAAGATTTCCACGGCATTTGGTTCAGGTACTTTTTTGGTCCTTGCGGGCTTTCCTCTGCATTTCGAACAAGTCAATATAGATCTGATAATATGGTACAGAAAAAAGAGTGAAACAACAGCTAATTACAAGAGCCTCACAGTGTGCAATATAGCTACGAGATCATGTCGTCTGTTGGAATTTCACTTTTGTACGGTTGGCCTTGTTCTTTGAACAGTTCACCTACAAGACTGTGTCTCGGTCATCCGTTTCTCAAACATTATGTAGTGCGAGAAATCCAACGGCGGAGATCGAGTCTTGTGGGGAAATGTGCACAAATCTCTGCAGAGTGTATAAACTAATCATGGTTAGCCGTGTCCCGGCCCCGGTTATGGACATCTTGAGTATCTAGTTCTTGGATTATCATGTGGATCTCATCACTCTTAATATAATTTGATTGGGTTCAATGATGATTCTTAATTGGGATTGAGTTGGGTGAACCTTCTCAATGTTTAACAACCACCATGATAGTTAAATAAAATTTATTCCTTTGCTGTAGGGTAAATTGGCTTTCCGCAAAACATATTAACCATATAGCCTCCACCATCCATATATGCATGTAGCGATAGCATTATTCTGTTCGTTACTCTTTTGTGTTGCCTTGCCAACATATTCCATGTGCTGACCCGTTTCGGGCCGCAGCCTATCATGTTGCAGACTTTTCAGACGACAAGTAAGGAGCCTTAGGTCGTGTTCTTTCACTCAGTGATGCCGTTGGAGTTGATGGACTCACTTTATCTTCCAAGCCTTCCGCTGTTATCGTATTAGATGGCCTTAAGCCATATTTATTGTAATAAGTTCTCTTTTGAGACATTCGATGTAATAAGTGTGTGATTGCTACTCTGTTATAAATCGTCAAGTACAGTGCGTGTCAGCATTACCTAGAAAGTATGGGACAGAGCAAGACGATATTACTAGTTTCCATACATAACCATACTTACAGATAAATGGTCGAGGAAGGTGTTGAGCTGGGTGTCGTCTTTGTCATTCCTGTACTGAATCCATGTTGGGAGGATACGTACATGACACCTAACGGCAACCGCTGCCTCTGATACTAACTTGGCTGACTCTGTAGCATCACGTGGCCTTTTTAAAGCTGCCTCAAAATGGATCTCCATTATTCCTCGTCTACATTTAGTTAACCTATCGAGCATTATCCCTGATGTTTGTTTCCTCTTGCGCCTAGGTGCTAGTCCAACAACGAACATAGGAAGTGTTAGTGTACATCAAACTGTGAGACTACATATAAAGAAGCATGCAACTGTAACTTGACTCCAGCAACTACCTTCTTGCTGTTGAAGCTCACAAGGTTCATTTGATATTCCCAACTCGTCTTGTGTCAAGAGTGCTTGGGAAGTAGTGTCAGGTGGCAAGGGAGCTTGGGAACGTGCAGCTGGTAGTACTGTGGTAGGTGTTGCAAGAACTAGGGCTGTCACTGCTTATTTGGTGGCAGCTATTTGTTTCTGTTTGGCTTTTTTTGCAACTCGTGTAGCATGGGTGCCGTGTTTGTAGAATTTTCCGCTGGACTTTGACCTTCTATTGAACCATCAGTACTAGTAGAATCTACAGGATTCATCCGCTTCTCATTCCCTGCCATTCTGTGTTTCTTCCTCTTTCTCTATGCCATGTTAAGTCAAGCCGACAAGAAAAATGAATAACAATTTAGTTCTTCAGAACAAATTGATGTGTGATGCAGACGAACTGAACTTTGATGTTAGACAACCACATGATAGGAGGATGTAGTATGTATGAAAAACAGGACGGAAGAGATAACCAGAACTATGATGTGTAAACTAAGAAGAAGACATTTCACCAAATTAGAAGCAATGCAATGGAAGGTAGACACCATATGAAAGATGCTACAAATATCGCTTTGCCAAGTTAACAGTGTCTCATCATAAATGGCGTTTAAACAAATGTGAAAGTAGTACAAGAAATAAATCATATGAAAGATGCAAACAACATCACACTACCATGTTAGAGGTCTCTCGTCATTTGTGCCATTGCATATTCACAGCTTATGATGTGTAAACTAAGGAGAAGGCATTTCAAATTAGAAGCAATGAAAGCTAGACACCATATGAAAGATGCAACGGATATCACTCTACCAAGTTAAAACTGTCTCGTCATAAGTGCCATTTCAAAAAATTAGTAGTAAAAGCTAGAAAAGAATGTGATATGTAACCTATATCACACTCCAAAGTCAAACGTGTCTTATGATAAGTGATTGTTGCAGGTTACACAACAGTAGTAATTTGATGTAAGAACATGGTGTGACAGACAGATATTGTGTGTTCTAGAAACAGGAACACGTGTCTTATTCAAGTATAATGTGTAAAGTAAGCATATGGAATATAACAAAATTAGAAGCAATACAAGCTAGACATCACACATAGCATGCAACCACATATAACAGTGCCAAGTTAGAGGGAGCACCGGTGATGCTGCACTAGGGGAGACGTGCTCATCATAAACACAGCTTTGTTGAGTGTCTATGCATGTGTTTTCTTGGAAATCATCTTGGGGGTGTGGAGGAGTAGAAACTGTAGAGGCCCTCCGTTCGGAAGGAGCACCTTTATCCGCTGCCTTGCTAACTTCCTTCCGCTTTATTGATTTTGAATTGTCAAGTAAAACCGACAAGAAAAAGCAATAAAATTCTCTCTTCAGAACTCATTCATGCATGATACTGACAATCACTACTTTGATGTAAGGCAAACACATGATACCAGGATGGAATATGTACGAAAAATAGGACGGCATGGCATGTTCACAACTGTTTGTGTAAACTAAGCAGAAACCATTCCAGCAAATAAGAAGCAATGCAAGCTAGACACCACATGAAAGATGCAACCAATATGACTCTGCCAAGTTAAAAGCGTCCCATCATAAATGGAATTTCAACAAATTAGAAGCAACGCATGCTATAAATCATATGAAAGATGCAACTAATATCACACTTCATATACTAAAGATGTCTCGTCATGTTGATTGATGCAGGATACAAAAAAACAATAGTTTTATGTAAGGACATGCTTAATAGACAAATGTACTATGTACTAAATACAGGAAGGCATGTCACATTAACAGGTATAGTGTATAAGCTAAGCAGACTAGCACATGCAGTTTAACCAGATTGGAAGAATTACAATCTAGACACCATATGCAACATGCAACCACATATCACGCTGCCAAGTTAGAGCAAGCACCTGCGATGCTAGTGTAGGGGAAATGCTGTAATCAACTACAAAGCTACGTTCACTATCTTCATCTAGCATTTCTGTTTCTTGAGAATCATGTCGGGAGGCTGATGCTACATTCTTTAAATCAGGAGTAGTCCCCTTGCCTGCCTGCCTGCCTCGTCATAAGTGATGGATGAGGGATACACAAGAACATTAGTTTGATGTAAGAACATGGTTAATACACAGATGTACTAGTATGTACCAAAAACAGAAAGGCATGTCATATTCAAAGGTATAATGTGTAAGCTAAGCAGATGCAATTTAACCAAATTGGAAGCAATACAAGCTAGACAACCGGTTGGAGTGGTGAGCATGATCATCTAGGACCTGAGAGAGCCTGGTGGGAGGCGGGCTGCTTCGCCACCATCGCAGCTTTTTAGTTGGCTTCCAAGTGATGCCTATCTTTGCTGGGCTTGTCACTGCTCGGCCAGTGCCCTGACTAGCTATTTGTCTTCTAGTGCTCACGGGATGGTGGTTCATGTAAAAAAATATCTTTCCTTATCTTACCAACTTCGGCCTTCGAATACAAGCTAGATACCATATGGAACATGCAACCACATATGACACCGCGAAGTTAAATCAAGCACCTAGGATGGTGGTTCATTGCGAGCAAGGTCATCAACTCCAGAGCTACGTTTACCGTCTCCATCTACTGACACTGCACCCTTTATAGCGCTGTAACGTGCCTTGCCTACCCGCATACGAAGCTGGAGCGACTTCTCTCTTTTCTTTTTGGCTTCTCTCATGGCAGCAGAGTCTGAAATACCCTTGCATAAAAACACAATAGTGAGAGTAAGGGTGAAGATGTGCAGAACTAGTGCACTGTAAAAGTAGCAGATAGCAGGTGGCTGAAAAATAAATGATAGGAGACATATGATAGCTCTACAACATTGCATGGCACACAAAATTAGATTCTACTCCGTATGATTTTGTAATATATGAGCACAGGAAATGCAGGTAATCCTCCAGCACACCACCACATGTGGTCATATCTAAGATAACAGACAACTAAAAATAAATAGGTCAGTCGATTTTTTTAATGAACCATCCGATCTACAAGGAATGGGCAGATGGCCTTCGTCTACCTCCGGCCAGTCATTGTTGACGATCTTTCTCGAACCGCCAACGAACACCGGCCCAGACCCCTGCCTCCGCCGCCCCGCCCTCCCATCGACCTCACACCACCGCCGTGCTTGGCAGCGCCCCTAGGCCATCCCTTTAATCCCGGCCGACCTCCAGATCGGGCGCCAGTAGCTCTAGGCCGCACACGACCCTAAGATAAACACCAAGGCGCTGCTTCCCCGGCATAATAGGCGTACTAGCGCATGTTACGCCGAGGAATGCTTCCGTTAATTGGGAATCAACTGGCCAGAAATTGAAATTCAGGGGGGCGATGGACCTCTAGCTAAGGTGAAATAGTACATGAGGAGAAACCTTGTGCATCACGAGTTACTAGGAACATCTAGTATCAAGAAGAAGCAGTCAACTAGTGTCTTCTGTGGGATGAATACCGTGCAAGTAGAGACGTATGATTTGCACGAATAAGGGAAGAGGAGTACCCTTTTCGGTTGCCGGTGTGGTCACCTCCACATGTCGCGCCGATCTTCTTCTTTTTACCGGGGAAACCGATGTTCTGGAGGGTGCAGGCTTGGACGAACCCATGGCCAAATTTTTGACTGTGTTGCCGTGGCCGTATGTCGGCGGAGGGGAAGCAGATCTGAGGTGGCGAAGGACGGCATAGCAGGAACAGCTCCGGTGCGATGGAGGGTCGCGAAGTTGGAACGGTAGCGGTGAGGCGCAGGACGGCGTGGTTGAACTGGCTCGGGTACGGATGGCTCGGCCTCGGCTTCAACTACTAGCCGTGGAGGGCGTTGCGGTTGAGGTTGCGGTGGACGACGACGTCGGGGTATCAGCTCCGGCGTGATGGAGGAGGGTGGCGGTTGATGGGTGGGATGGGGTGGCGGACGGATGACGCCGGGGTTTCGCGGCTGGTGGAGAGGTAGTTTTGGCGCCCACGGAGTACGAATGGGGAATCAGACGGGTAGGGGGGGGAACCATGTTTCGGTCTGGGACACGCTTGTTTTTGGCTCTTTTGAACAGAAGATGGGGCGTGCTTGTTTGAAATTTGGGGGAAGTACAAACTTTGCCCCCCTCATAAATTTCGGACCTACTGCGGGTCGGGGGTAGGATGGTAATCCCAGGTGTCCCAAATAGTGGGCGGGAGCGATTTCGGCCACGCGCATGTGTGCTTAGGCGACCATTGTGTATGAATGTTTTTCGGATGCGGTTGTGTGGCGTCTAGATGAAGCTACAAACCTACCCCGGTTTAGACCTTTGGACGTCGGGCCGGTAGGTTTCACGGGTCGGAGTTATTATAAAAGTAATTCCCTTGTACAAACATTGGTCTCACGCAGTTTCGGGCGAGTAGAGGCTCTTTTGGCACTTCGTTCGAAATTTTGAAACACAAGCATTCACGTTTGACCTTGTATGTTTCAAAACCTCATTAAATCATCCGCTTCTTTTTGAGATTTTGACACTTGAAAATCCTATAACTACGATTATTTTGGAATGGAGGAGCTAAATTTGAATCTATTTTGTACACGACTACATATGCTATTATGTACAAAATCAGAGCAAAGATTGGTGCCTGTCGTGGTTCTAACTCTGACAGTGATGTAGGGGGGTAAGTATGGAGAGGCTAGATCTCAGCTATTGGGAAGTTGTAAACACACCAAGATGTACGAGTTCAGGCCCTTCGCGGAGGAAGTAACAGCCCTATGTCTCGGTGCCCGGAGGCGGTCGATTGGATTACTGGCGTGTCAATAACTGGGGTGCGAACCCTTCATACTGAGGAGGGGGGTGGCTTATATAGAGTTCGCCGGCCCCCTCCTGCCCTCAGTAATGCAGGGTGTAAGGTACATTTAAGGTTGGGCGTTACTGGTAACGCCCCTAATAAAGTGCTATGATGACCATAAATACTACTTAACAGCTGACCGTTTGCCTGCGGAGTGACTGTGGGTCTCCTAGCGGTCGAGTGGTTGGCTTCATGGTCGAGTGATAGCTTTCTGGTCGAGTGTCTTGAGCCCGTCGAGTGGGATACCTTTAAGTCGATTGAAAGGTGACTTCTCCTAGGGATGTCCTAGGGTAGGACTCTTTGGTCAGGTCCGTGTCCCTACCCTAGGTACATGTCTTCATCATTAGCCCCCGAATGGATCGAGGTTAGAGTGGGGAAAGAGTTGGAGATCTTTCCGACTGGTTCTTCGGGCTACGTGAGCGCCTCGTTTTGGGTCAATCGTCACGGATGACGTTGCCAACCTTTTTCAGTCGCCTTGATCCATTCTAGGCCTTTCGTCGAGTGAATTTCTTTGCTTGTGACATACCGAGCGCCGGCGCGATCGGGGTCTTCTATTTTGACAAGTTGTTTTGTGGCCCGCGGATGTTGCGGGATTCGGATTTTGGGAAGCACGCGGGACGGGAGCGGGCGCAGTAATCGGAAGCGATAAAGCGGAAGCTCCTCGATCCCCGCGTGGCCTTTTTCACCACGTACTGCGCGCGCATCTGCTACGAGATTTGACTGGATGGCCTGGGCCTACCAGTCAGCCACTCGGAAGCGGTCCCTTATAAATTGCCGGCTCGTGGTTTCCCAGTAGTGCGCTCTCTTCTCCTCCTCTCTTCTTCCTCTCTCCCTTCGCAAGTCCTTCCGCCACCTCCGTTCTCGCCCTAACGCAGCAGGCTCGTGCGAGATCTCGCCGGCGACGATGACGAAGGGAAAGACCTCCGCTCTGGAGCGCGCGAAGAAGGCGGCGGCGCAGGGGAAGCGAAGAAGATCGGCTCGGGGCGGATCCTCCTCTAGGACCGCTCTTCCCAAAGGTTGGATTCAGGGCGACTGGATGCCGTCGGTGCTCCGTCAAGAGGATCTCGACGACATGGTCGAGGGGGGAGTCATCCCCCACCAAGCCACGCGTCTTCCGGGGGGAGAGATCAAACCTCAACCCCGTGACGGTGAGTGCGTGCTCCTAGCCACCCACATCGACCGAGGGTTTTCTCTGCCGCCCCATCCCTTTTTCCGGAGTTTTCTGAACTTCTTCGGAGCGCAGCTCCATCACTTCACTCCCAACTCCATCGTCTACCTCGCCGCTTACATTTCTATGTGCGAGGCCTTCTTGGGTTGCCGCCCCCACTGGGGACTCTTCAAGCACATCTTTACCTGTCGCTCTCAATCGGTCAAGAAGGCCAAGTCGAGTGACGAGAGGACGCAGGTGATCCAGCTGTGCGGGGGTCTGGCGATCCAGGCGAGGGGGAAGAGTTGTTTTCCTTCCATCACTTTCCCGGAGTCGGTCCGCGGTTGGCAGGCAACCTGGTTCTACTGTCAAGACCAGGCGACCCCAGGGCAGTCGACTGGACTTCCTCCATTCTCTCTCGACCGAGCTGAAAAGCCTGCTTCTCTAAAAGTGTCGCCGGAGGAAAGGGCCCAGGTCAAAGTGTTGGCGGGTCGAGTGGTTGAGCTCGTCCATGAGGGTGTGACTGGCATGGACCTGCTGGAGATCTTCCTCCGGAGGCGTATCCAACCGCTCTAGGCCCGTGACCACCCGATGTGGCTGTACACGGGCCTTGACGACACCACTCGGGTCCACCCGGAGGAGGTCACCGACGAGATGCTGGAGGGGTGGCTGTCGAGCATTACGGGGAACAAAGACAACCCCCGAGGAGCCAGGAGGGTGGTTCCACTCGACAATTCGTATGAGGTGGACCAGGTATGTCTTTATGTTCCCGACTGAAATCTTGTTTTCTGCATTGGTCTTCTTTGAGTTGGTCGATTGACTTTCGTCTTGTCTATTGTCTTCCAGGCGACCACCGAGATGTACTCGACGCCCAACGGGGCTCAGGAGCCAACTGAGGAAGGGGAGGCGAGCGGAGGTGAGAGTGGGGACGACCAAGGCGAGTGGGAGTCCAACGGGGAAGGAGAGGGAGACGACGACGTCGACTCCAGCGAAGAGGAGGAGGTCGAGCCCCCTCACCCAGAGGGGCGGTCCAAGCACGCACACGACCCAGCGCGGGAAAGTGGTAAGGCGACTGATTCTGTTGGGCAGTCGTTGAAACGCCCTCGGACCTCTTCTCCTACGCCGATTGGGAAGGTTCCCAAGCACCCACGCACGACGCTGTCCAAGCCGCCCAAGGCTCTGCCCAAGATGAAGATAGCTGTCCCTACCATTTCCGGGTAATAATAAAACTTGCTTTCCTTCGTCGACCATGGACAGATCCTTGGTCGATTCATTGAGCCAACTGACTGACTTTCGAGATTTGCAGCGCTGCTACTTCTGAGGTCTCCGCCAAGGACAGTGACCAAGATATGGAGGATGCTGTTACCTCCAACCCTGGTACGGTTACTGACGTTCTGCTTTAAGTCGACTGATCATTTATTGCAACCCTGGTCGATTGAACCTTTCCTTTGTAGCCCCTCCTCATGTTATCGACCTCTCGGATGACGATGACAACGGTCCGTTGAGAGTGAGGAGGCACAAGAGGGCGTCGGTTGACAAGACCCCCCAATCCGCTCCGGTGTCCGAGGCCGAGGCTCGGGATGGTGGTGACACCACTCGGGCTTCAGTGACCTTCGCCGTTCCTCTGGCGAGTGCGCGGCCCTCGTCGTCGACTGTGGATCCGTCTTCGCTTTTTGCCACATACCCCGTCCCTGAGGACGAAGCGGCTGCTGCAAAGGAGGCTATACGCCAGGCGGGGATCATGATGGAGCAAGTGAAGATGGCTCGGGAGGCCAGCCAAGCAGCCTATGACGCGAGTTCGGCTCTTCAGCGCAACGTCCAGGTCAGTCGACTCAACACTTGGTCTGTTATGATATGCTGTTTGGAGAGTCTCTTTTCCGAAGACCTTTGTATCTGTACACCCACTGGGTGTGTCTGCCAATCCTTGGACAAGTGGGGGCACGCTAAGTGCACCCACTGGGTGTAGTCCCCGAGACTACGGTGGACTGCTGGCAATCGACTGTAGTCTTTACATTGTGTTGCTGTAGCTGTAGTTTTTTTTTGGTCAAACCAGTGGGGGCACGCTGAGTGCACCCACTGGGTGTAGTCCCCGAGACTACTGTCGAATGTTTTTGATTCGGCTGTGGTCTTAGAAACGTCGTCATTGTCCCTTAGTTACTCGGAAGCAACTTATCTTGGACGTCTGTCGACTGATTTTGCTTTTACAGAAATCCTGCGAACTCGTAGCTCGCTATACTGAGTTGGAGAAGCAGAAGATTCAACTGAACCTTGATCTGGAGCTGGCCAGAACAGAGCTGCAGATGGTCAGAGACGGCGCCGCAGGTAAGACGACTTTGTCGATTGGTTATTCTTTGGGCTTGAGTACCCTTTTGTTATTTCCGATTCAATCATCATTTCTTCGCAGAAAAACTGAACAAAGCTCTGGCGAAGAAGGATCAGGACTTGGCTGTTGCCCGTAAGGAGGCTGATGACAAGACCGCTCTGGCCGCACAGAAGCTGGCTTCGGTCGACCACTTAGAAGAAGAGAATACCAAGCTGAAGACCGCTCTGAATGAAGCCAACAGGGAGTGTTCACGTTGGAAGAAGGAGAACCTCACCCTGAGCGAGAAGCTGGAAGGCATCGCTTGCAGGAGGGACGACCTGGAGAGCTACTTGGGGAGCCTCGCCAAGAAGTTGTACCTTAAGCTTGAAGGTGCACATTCAGTTCCGACTGGTTTTTGTGTCGACTCAGTCTATGAAAATTGACTTATCCTTGGATCGTGTATGCAGAGCTTTGCCAGAATTTTGAAGAGGAGACCAGTCGAGTGGAGCCAAGCTTGGACCCTGTTAACTCTCTTGTGAAGGACGAGGCTGCAATGAATGTGCTCCGTCTAGAGTCTCGTACTGCTAGCGTCATTGACTATCTGGCTCGGCTGAAAGTGGCGATGTCGTGGATCGACACATCACTCTGGCCTGGGATGACGCTTCAGAACGACCTCGAGTCTCTGATGGCTCGACTTAACGAAGTCCCAGGTCGAGTGGCGGAATGGAAGAAATCTTCTGCTAGATGTGGTGCTGATATCGCTCTGTCTCTGGTCCGCGTCCATTGCAAGGAGGCGCAAGAAGAAAAGCTGGCGGCCATCCAAGTTGCCAATACCAGGAAGCACAGCTTTCAAGACTTCATGGAGACCTTCATCGCTGCTGCCACCCGTATTGCCGACGGGATCGACTTGGATGAGTTCGTCGCCCCTTCCAGTCCTCCTCCCGAGGAGTGAAAAACTTTGAATTTACCTCGGAATGCCGAGTGGATTTGCAACCGTTTAAACTCCGCCAAGCCGAGGGCTTGAGTACTTTGAGGTCTGGGACCTTTTGGGCTTTTTCTGAACTTGATTTCTCGTTGGATATCTTCACGGTTTGATTCGTCGAGTGGAACTTGATCTTCACTCGGAATAATCTTGTATTTGCGACGCAGCTCCGAGGGAGAAGGTAGCGGTCGACTCGCGGATTGGGTCGAGTCTTGTACTTAGGCGAGCACTGGGCTGTAGCTAAGCCTCCGAGTGAGAGGTTTGCTCTCCACTCGGTAGGATTTTTAAACACTTAGGCGAGCACTAGGCTGTAGCTAAGCCCCCGAGTGGGAGGTTTGCTCTCCACTCGGTAGGATTTTTTCAAACTTAGGCGAGTGCCGGACTGCAGCTAAGTCTCTAGGTGAGAGAACTTAGGCGAGTGCTGGACTGCAGCTAAGCCCCCGAGTGGGAGGATCGCTCTCCACTCGGTAGGATTTTTTCAAACTTAGGCGAGTGCCGGACCGCAGCTAAGTCTCTAAGTGAGAGAACTTAGGTGAGTGCTGGACTGCAGCTAAGCCTCCGAGTTGGAGGATCGCTCTCCACTCGGTAGGATTTTTAAACACTTAGGCGAGCACTGGGTCTCAGCTAAGCCCCCGAGTGGGAGGTTTGCTCTCCACTCGGTAGGATTTTTTTCAATACTTAGGCGAGCAATGGGCTACAGCTAAGCCCCCGAGTGGGAGGTTTGCTCTCCACTCGGTAGGATTTTTTCAAACTTAGGCGAAACGGATTCGCAGCTAAGTCACCCACTGGGGGATTTCGTATGTAAACAAAAGTGACAACAATTAATGGAACACTCTTGCCTTTGATAAAAACGAACTGCAGGAATTTTTCTTATTACATCTCGTCCAAGGGAGAGCTCAAGTGTAAAAGGGGCGGAGTAGTTCCGCATTCCAAGCTCGTGGCTCATCGATCCGGCGATCAACATTGTAGAGGTGATACGCTCCATTGTGGAGGACTCTGGTGATGATGAAGGGGCCTTCCCAAGTAGGAGCAAGCTTGTGTGGTTTCTGTTGATCCACTCGGAGGACCAAATCTCCTTCTTGGAAGGCTCGACTCTTCACATTCCGGGCGTGGAATCGACGCAAGTCTTGCTGATAAATGGTCGATCTGATCATGGCCATCTCCCTCTCTTCTTCTAGGAGGTCGACTGCGTCTTGCCGGGCCTGTTCTGCTTCATCTTCGGTGTAAAGCTCGACTCGGGGCGCGTTGTGAAGAAGATCACTTGGCAGAACTGCTTCGGCACCATAAACCAGAAAGAATGGAGTTCTTCCAGTCGCCCGGTTAGGGGTGGTCCTCAATCCCCACAGAACTGACGGAAGCTCGTCGACCCAAGCACCTGCCGCGTGCTTGAGATCACGCATCAGCCGAGGCTTCAGTCCTTTGAGAATCAGACCATTTTCTCTTTCAGCTTGTCCATTCGACTGAGGATGCGCGACCGACGCGTAGTCGACTCGCGTGCCTTGAGAGGCGCAAAAAGCTCTGAACTTGTCTGAATCGAAGTTTGACCCATTGTCAGTGATGATGCTATGCGGGACCCCATACCTGAATATCAACTCTCTGATGAAACCGATAGCAGTGCTAGCATCAAGATTTTTGATAGGCTTGGCTTCAATCCATTTGGTGAACTTGTCGACTGCCACAAGCACATGCGTGAATCCGCTCCTGCCTGTTCTCAGTGGACCAACCATGTCCAGTCCCCAGACAGCAAAGGGCCAGACGAGCGGAATGGTCTTCAGGGCTGATGCAGGCTTGTGTGACATGTTGGAGTAGAACTGGCAGCCTCCACACTTGTCGACTATCTCTTTTGCCATCTCGTTTGCTCTAGGCCAGTAAAATCCCGCTCAGTATGCTTTAGCCACAATGGTCCGAGAGGACGCATGGTGGCCACATGTCCCCGAGTGGATATCATCAAGGATTATCCGACCTTCTTCTGGTGTTATGCACTTCTGACCGATTCCAGTCGCGCTTTGTCTATACAACTGCCCCTTTATGACTGTGAAGGCCTTGGATCGGCGGACGATCTGTCGAGCCTCTTCCTCGTCTTCTGGGAGCTCTTTCCTTAGGATATACGCGATGTACGGTATCGTCCAGTCGGGAGTGATTGCCAAGACTTCCATGATTAGGTCGACCACAGCAGGAACTTCGACTTCAGTCGGATCTGTGGCACTTTTCGGTTGTGGGGCTTCTTCTGTGAAAGGATCCTCCTGGACTGACGGCGAGCGGATGTGCTCCAAAAACACATTGCTGGGAATGGCTTCTCTCTTGGAGCCTATCTTTGCCAGATCATCAGCTACTTGATTTTTCAGTCGGGGAATGTGATGAAGCTCTAACCCCTCGAATTTCTTTTCTAGCTTTCTCACTGCATTGCAATAACCAGTCATAGCTGGACTTCTGACGTCCCACTCCTTCATCACCTGATTAACCACCAAATCTGAGTCGCCACAGACCATGAGGCGACGGACGCCGAGTGAAATGGCCATGCGCAACCCATACAAAAGTGCTTCATACTCTGCTTCATTATTGGAGGAATCGAAGTGAATCTGGAGAACATATCTGAGCTTATCTCCTCGGGGGGAGACTAGAACTACCCCAGCACCGGAACCATTCAGCATCTTAGATCCATCGAAGAACATGGTCCAGTGCTCCGAGTGAACTTGAGTCGGAAGTTGCTGTTCAATCCACTCGGCGATGAAATCTGCGATTGCTTGGGACTTGATAGCCTTCTTTGCTTCAAACTTGATATCTAAGGGAAGGAGTTCAATCGCCCACTTGGCCACTCGACCAGTTGCATCTCTGTTATGCAGAATCTCTGATAGTGGGGCGTCGCTGAGGACTGTAATGGAGTGGTCAGAGAAGTAATGTGCAACCTTCTTCGTGGTCATGTAAATCCCATATACAAGCTTCTGGTAGTGAGGGTATCTTTGTTTTGAAGGGGTCAGAACTTCGGACAGATAATAGACTGGGCGCTGAACTCTGAAGGCCTTTCCTTCTTCTTCCCGCTCGACCGTAAGTACTGTGCTGACAACTTGTCCTGTGGCTGCAATGTAAAGCAGCAGAGGCTCTTTGCTGATTGGGGCAGCAAGCACCGGCTGGGTGGAGAGCAGAGCTTTGAGCTCTGCAAATGCTGCGTCAGCTTCTGGAGTCCACTCGAACTTGTCAGACTTCTTCATAAGCCGGTAAAGGGGCAATGCCTTTTCACCGAGGCGAGAAATGAATCGACTTAGAGCGGCCAAGCAGCCTGTAAGCTTTTGGACATCGTGCACGCGTACAGGACGCTTCATCCGGAGTATGGTGCCAACTTTTTCAGGATTGGCATCGATCCCCCATTCGGAAACTAGAAAACCGAGTAACTTTCCACCTGGAACTCCGAACGTGCACTTTGACGGATTGAGCTTAATATCATACCTCCTGAGGTTGGCAAAGGTTTCAGCAAGGTCAGCCCGCAGGTCGGAACCTTTCCGTGACTTGACCACAATATCATCCATATATGCCTCCACATTCCGACTGATTTGAGTGAGTAGACACTTCTGAATCATTCTCATGAACATGGCTCCGGCGTTCTTGAGGCCGAACGACATGGTGACGTAACAGAAGCATCCGAATGGAGTGATGAAAGCTGTTTTGATCTCGTTGGGCCCATACAGACGGATCTGATGGTACCCGGAATAGGCATCTAGAAAAGACAAACGCTCACATCCCGCGGTCGAGTCCACTATCTGGTCGATGCGGGGGAGAGGGAAATGATCTTTCGGGCAGGCCCGATTGATATGTTTGAAATCAATGCACATGCGAAGTGACTTGTCCTTCTTGGGGACCATGACGACATTGGCGAGCCACTCGGAGTGGTAAATCTCTCGGATGAACTCCGCTGCTAAGAGCCGAGCCACCTCCTCGCCAATGGCTTTCCTCTTCTGGACGGCGGACCGTCGAAGATGTTCTTTCACAGGCTTGAACTTCGGGTCGACTCGTAGACGGTGCTCAGCCAGCCCCCTGGGAACTCCAGGCATGTCAGAAGGCTTCCATGCGAAGACGTCCCAGTTGTCACGGAGGAACTGGATGAGCGCTTCTTCCTATTTGGAGTCGCGCGTCGTCGAGATGTGAGTCGGAGCAGCATCGGGGTCGGTCGGGTGAATGTGAGCTGTCTTTGTTTCACCGAACGACTGAAAAGCTGACTCTGAAGTGAGCTTCTTGGCCCGTAGTAATTCACTCGGATCGGCAGTCTTTTGGTACTCTTGCAGCTCGACCACTGCCATCTGAGCATCTGCAATCTTTGAGCCTTTCTGAAAGCACTCTTCTGCCTTCTTCCGATTGCCTGTAACAGTGATTACCCCTTTAGGGCCAGGCATCTTCAGTTTGAGGTACACGTAACATGGTCGAGCCATGAAGCGTGCGTAAGCTGGCCTGCCCAAAATGGCATGATAAGCACTTTGGAAGTCCACAACCTCGAATGTCAACTTTTCCTTGCGGTAATTCTTTGAATCACCGAAAACCACATCAAGAGCAATCTGGCCGAGTGATTCAGCTTTCTTGCCAGGAATGACTCCGTGGAAGCTCATGTTACTGGTACTCAGTCTGGACATCGGAATGCCCATTCCTTTCAAAGTTTTGGCGTACAGTATGTTCAGGCCACTGCCACCATCCATCAAGACTTTGGTCAGTCGAGTGCCTTCGACAATTGGATCGACCACGAACGCTTGCCTCCCAAGGGTGGCAATGTGCGTAGGGTGATCAGACTGGTCGAAGGTGATGGCAGTCTGAGACCACTTCAGATAACTGGGTGTTGCCGGAGCAACCATATTCACCTCACGGTTGATGACTTTCAATCGACTTTTGCTTTCGACATCAGCAAAAATCATCAGGGTGGAATTGATTTGGGGGTATCCATCGTCGCTATCTTCCTTGTCCTCAACTCTGTCTGACTCTTTTTCCTTATCCTTGGACTGTTTGCCTTGAAACTGCTAGATTAGGAGCCGGCACTGTCGAGTGGTATGCTTTGGGTAAATAAAATTACCCTCTTCATCTTTCTTGGTGTGGATGTGACACGGCAGGTCCAAAACATCGTTTCCATCCTGATCCTTGACTTTCTTGGGCTTCTAGGTGCCCTTGGGTTTTCCCTTGAAGTTTCCCTAGGCTACGGCCAGGGCCTCCCCAGGAGCGGCTGGCTCGGCCTCCCGCTTCAGTTTCCGACTGGAATTTCCTCCGGTTTCTTGGGCGACTGCCTTGTGCTTGCCACTCCGGAGTCGGTCCTCGTCTTCACCATTAGCGTACTTGGTGGCAATCTCCATCATCCGATTCAGAGACATCTCTCCAGTTCGACCGAACTTCAGATTCAACTCTCTGTATTTAACGCCTTCCTTGAAGGCACAAACTGCTTGATGGTCTAGCACATTCTCAACCGAGTGATGCAGTGTGATCCACCTCTGGATGTATTCCCTCAGGGTTTCATTCGGCTTCTGCACGCAAGACCGCAACTCTGTAAGGCCTGCAGGTCGCTTGCATGTTCCTTCAAAGGTTGTCATAAACACTCGTGAGAGATCCTCCCAAGTGTAAATGCTGTTGGGTGCCAACTGATTTAGCCACGCTCTGGCTGAACCCTCTAACATGAGAGGTAAATGCTTCATGGCCACCTCATCATTGCCACCGCCAATCTGTACAGCCACTCGGTAATCTTCGAGCCAAGTGTCAGGCTTAGATTCACCGGTGAACTTGCTGATTCCAGTCGCCAGCCTGAAATTGGGAGGAATCACCGCGGCTCTGATGGCTCGACTGAAACACTCTGGCCCTGAAGCATGTACTCTGCTGCTGGCGGGCGCATCTCTGTTCTGGCCTTCCCGATGAGCCCTGTTCCTGTCAACCAAGCCTTGAACGAGGACAGATCTCGCGTCAAAGCCTGGGTCCCTGGGGTCGATGGGAACCCTCTGCCCAACGCTATGAGGGCGCCTGTCATCTCGGTGTCGAGGCACATATGACCCACTCCTCGGGGGAGGGGTTGGCACTCGACGTCGATCATCACGATCGGATCGGTGATCATACTGCTCGTTCCTTCTGTACTGATCATGTCGGTCGCCACGTCCCTCACGCCTCGGGGGCGACCGCGGGCTGTGAGCCGACTGGACTGTATCGGTTGCAACGTATCGACTGTGGATCCTGTTCCGCGACTGAGAAACAGCGGAATTCTGGTTTCCCGCTGCCCGGAGCAACGCTCTGATCTGTAGCAAGCCCCTGCCAGCCTCCGACTGGGAGGGCTGAATTGATTCTGCTATACGGGCCGCAGCGGCCAAATTCTGAACTGGGGTTCGATATACCTGCGTCGGCGGGAAGAGCTGGCGTCGACTAGACTCGGGAGCCCGCTGACACGCTCGCTCGTCGAGTGCTCGCTGGAGATTCTCCAGTCGAGTGCGCTCAGCCAAATTAGCCAAACGCGCGTCCTCCAAGGCCCAGGCCTCGGGGGACTCTCTGACGATAGGGGTGTGGAGGGCATCCGTGTTCCGGCGGCGAAGCTCCTCTCGCTGTGATGACGTGAGGGGTTCGGGGAGATACTCATCGTGGGGATGCGACGGGCCGCCCCCGCCCGCGCCTCCGTCGGCGCGAGGGAAACCGGGAGGACTGTGCGTTCCATCGACCGCCAGGATCTCAGCCGCTGGGTCGCTGCTGTCGCACTCGGATGCGGTCTCCGTAGAGCCAGTCGACAAGTCGAACAGGCCGCAGAGGGATTCGTCGGGCTCGATTGCCGCGACTTGCGGGGTGGCCGACTGGCGAGCCACGGCATGCCTCACCCACCTCTGAAGTCTCGACCGAACGGAGCGCTTGCGCCGGTGGGAGACAGAGCGGGGAGACGATACGGGGGCCGACCGATACTGGGTCGACGGCTGCCGCAGGAGGACGCCACGAACGAATGCGCGGAAATGCGTCGCACCGCGGACGGGGAGCGCGTCGACGTTGAGTGGCGCCTCTTGAAGCCAGGCGGAGTCGTCGGCGATGAACGTGAGCGCGCCGAGACGGATCTCGCGCCCTCCACCAAAACTCCGCACGAAACCATGATCAGAGGGATCGGAGAAACCGCAACTTCCCCAACCAGGCGCTAAGATTCCTGCCCCACGGTGGGCGCCAACTGTCGTGGTTCTAACTCTGACAGTGATGTAGGGGGGTAAGTATGGAGAGGCTAGATCTCAGCTATTGGGAAGTTGTAAACACACCAAGATGTACGAGTTCGGGCCCTTCGCGGAGGAAGTAACAGCCCTACGTCTCGGTGCCCGGAGGCGGTCGATTGGATTACTGGCGTGTGAATAACTGGGGTGCGAACCCTTCATACTGAGGAGGGGGGTGGCTTATATAGAGTTCGCCGGCCCCCTCCTGCCATCAGTAATGCAGGGTTTAAGGTACATTTAAGGTTGGGCGTTACTGGTAACGCCCCTAATAAAGTGCTATGATGACCATAAAGACTACTTAACAGTTGACCGTTTGCCTGCGGAGTGACTGTGGGTCTCCTGGCGGTCGAGTGGTTGGCTTCATGGTCGAGTGATAGCTTTCTGGTCGAGTGTCTTGAGCCCGTCGAGTGGGATACCTTTAAGTCGATTGAAAGGTGACTTCTCCTAGGGATGTCCTAGGGTAGGACTCTTTGGTCAGGTCCGTGTCCCTACCCTAGGTACATGTCTTCTTCAGTGCCCCCATAATTTAGGTATGGTTTACAAATGCCATGATATCAAATTCAAATAATTGAATGGACTTCATGTTGAATTTGATTTTTTTTAAACCACCTTAAGCTGAATTCAAATGTATGCTAGTTCATAGGTAGCTATTTATAATGTCCATTGTGTAACTTTCGTATGTATAATGTGCTTTACACACACAACATGAACTATACTCACGTTTATATTCGATTGCTAAAGCGATGCATTGTCTGGAGTTCAAAATACTAACTATGTGGATCAATTGTGTCGAATAATAACATAGACATGCTCAAATTCGATAGAATCTAGATGTCTGATGGATCAATGACCGCTCCTTACGCGAATTGCAAATATCATGATCCCATCCTAATATTTGGATACAATTTATATCTTTAGTCAATGTGTAGAGCAGTATTTTATGTGTAGTTTCACTCTCCATCGGTGGTCTCTCACACATGCTCACACACACTCTCCCGAGGTGTTTTTCTCGCATACATGCTCTAGATATAACCCTCCCTCCCTCTCGTAACCATTTACAACTATTTCCACTAACCTTTATCACAAGCACTGTTCCTCTCGCAAACATACACACGCACAATCCTCATCGACCCTTTCTATATACATGGACCTTCCTATGTGTCTCATGTATGCACATTATCTTTACGCCTGTCTCTCATGCATTGTCTCACACTTCTCTTCCTAATCGATGAGTATGATTCTAGCAGAGCATTCTATAGGTTACCCCTTAAAGTTAGGTTGGATGAATAGTAATATCAGAGATAAAGGGGTTACCTTAGTCCGAGAATCTAGGGTTACAAATCCTAGCCGGCTTTGTCTTGTACGACTAGTCATCCATGGGTCTTCCTAAATGCGTCACAGGCCGACCAATGTGGCGCAGGACGGAACCGAACGAAGGGCCTCACCTTGACCAACCGGACCTCACGCGGTGACACACCCTCTGCCCCCACGTCTCATTATCTTCTCACACCCACACATACCAACACAAACACCACACACACAGAAAATTTCTACTGGTGCATCTGTTCCCTCCCCCCTTGCATATACACACTCAAGGGAATGGAATCTCTTGTCGTGACATCATATTCGTCTCTCTCTCTCTAGACCACTCTCATTTCTCGTGCTATCTCTCCCACGCCCCCCCCCCCGTCGGCCCCTCTATCCATGCCTCTCTCGAATACGTAATACACACACATACCTCTCTAGGCCCCGCCAAATGCATCAACTACACATTCACACATGTTACATCACGTACCCCATTGATCTAAAAAGCCCTATCTTCACGTTTATTTCACATACAACATTCCTTTTGAATAAAGTGTGGCCAATTTTTTTAAAGAGTTTCTACATATATACAACATTACAAAGTTATATGGAGGAGTACGAACGCTAATTTGCATTGCATGGTGCCCACGATGATATTTATTCCGCACTGTGAATTTGCATATTTTTATACTATATACAAAGTTAGTCATAATAAAGAGAAATGAAGAGCATCTCTCTCTCCATCGCATACCCCCCATGTACACCCCTTTCACGTATGCACACAAAACTATCTCCAGGTCCTCTAAAAGTAAGCCCCCCAGAAAATTCACGCATGTTTCATCTTTCTCTCGCGATATATGCAATGACGATCATTGTATTTGAAGCGAAAGCACGATACGTACATTGGACTTCAGAATCCACTCATTACGGTCACCATTTATGTTTAGTGGTTATTATACAGTCACGGGCTCACCGTACAACTCTGTATTTGCTCATGACATGACTAGTTGACCAGTTAAACTCTCCACGTGGCACCTCTAGTGTTGCATCACATTATCTCACTACCATCGTGCCCACCTGTCGACTTGTATCTACTCTACATCTACACTCTTATAAACTACATAAAATACACTCCTATAAAAAATAGAGTTGGTGATGATGGTGTGCCTGCCATCCTGCAATGTAGGTCATCTGATTTATATCTGACGGATAGGAAAGAAACTATGGCAATTTTGCAAAAAGGTACCCACACACCTCTCCACATTTGCAAATAAGGCCTTCCCTCGTTCATCCTTTTCCCTCACAAGATAAACAAGTTATACAAATGCATCTTGATGTTACGTGCAACGCACGGGCATCTTTCTAGTAAGAATGAAAACAAACGACAAAAAAAATATTTGGACGGTGGTTTGAAGTCATGACCGCAGGCACATCGGACAAGGTGGCCTTGTATTGGTATGTTGAGCCGTCTGTTTTAACACACAGGACCTGGTGTGGTGATTATACACACACGCACACATGCACACGAACTACATCCACGCAACACATGCACCCATGCACCCACGCAACACTCACACGTACACACGCAGCCACGCACGCACACAACACTCACACGCACGCACGCACACATGCATGCACACGCCAGTACATCACACGACCATCACACGCTCTCACGCTCAAGTGCTCAACCTACACGTGCATGCGCACACATCAGGCCCTAACAGACACATACACAACCGGGTGATTCCCGGGCACAGGTTGGAGCCTTGTTGCGCCTGCGTAAATTTGTGTTTATCTGACCTTTTGCCTATGCGAACTGACAGGTGGGACCCACAAGGAACGTGGTCAATTTAACTAGTCAACATGGCGCCACGCAGACTATTTCTCCGGTCAATAGAGTGCAATCCGATCCTAAACTATGATCAAGTGACCGTATAATCACGGCAAAACGTATATAGTGACCGTAATCAGCTTATTCTGAAGTTCGGTGACCGTATTACGCTTTTCTCTCTATAGGCCCTCAAAAACTACATCTCTACATGTTCTCGCATGCTACATCTAACAACTATGCAATACAGCACTACTACTACACTCTAACACAATAAATCATATGTGTTTTTAGTTTTACTAGATATCATATTGTTACTTATAATTATTCAGTTTGCATACATTAAAATTGACTTTGAAATGTATGGCTAGTATCATCTACCGCGCGGGGAAAATCCCGCCCTTTCCTATTTAATCGGGTTTGTATCGATGGATCGTGGGAAACAACAAAACTATAGTACTATACAGTACAAGTGACAGTTCACTAGGCCGTCGTGTCGTCTACTCCTCCGTCGTAAGAGTGGAGCGCTCGCTTTCATAAATCTTCTAGTCCCTTTCGCCGACATGTGGGACATCAAGCTACCGACTCCACGTGCCATACCAGAATACAGTGCAGAGCAGCCGGGGTGAAGCACCCCAGTCATGGCACCGGCGTAGTAATGAGCAATGAGGCGTCAAATCACAAAGCTGCACCTTTCCCGAAGTTAAGTTGGAGGGATGAAGCAACCATCATTTCACTCGTTGCTGAATCCGCTTCTCCCTCATCTTCTTCAACTTAACCACATGTTGCTTCTGCCGTTGTTCTGCCTCATGTGGGACGCGGATCGGCTTGGTAAAGCACTAACACGTGGGACCGCATGTTAGCAAACCGCGAGGACAAAGTCCTCCGAAAATAAGAAGCCTAATCTGTAGCGACCAGACCTCAAACAGTCTGATCTCTGTGCTCCAGTGTCATCCCTGGATCAGTAATGTTGACACCACACAGTACTCAGAGGATTTATAGCAGAGTGGCAATCACACACTTATTACATCGAGTGTCTCAAAAGAGAACTTATTACAATAAATATGGCTTAAGGCCATCTAATAACGATAACAGCGGAAGGCTTGGAATATAAGTTAGTCCATCAACTCCAACGGCATCACTAAGTATAGAACCATGACCTAAAACTCCTTAATCATCGTCTGAAAAGTCTGCAACATTAACGTTGCAGCCTGAAACGGGTCAGCACATGGAATATGCTGGCAAGGTAACACATAGAGAGCAATGGAATGAACAGCTATACTATATGCATATTTGGCTGGTGGAAAGCTCTATGGTTACAGTTTTGCGTAAAGCCAATTTTTCCCTACTTCAAAGGAATAAAATTTAATTACTATCCTGGTGGTTGCTAAACATTGAGAATGGTTGACAGCATTCTCAATCCCAATTAAGCATCATCATTAAACATAACCCAACAAAATTAATTTAGAGTAACATGTTGAGATTCACATGAAAATCCAGGTACTAGATACTCAAGATGTCCATAACCGGGGACACGGCTAACCATGATTAGTTTGTTACACTCTGCAGAGGTTTGCGCACTTTTCCCCACAAGACTCGATCGCCTCTGTTTGTTTTCTCGCACTACCTAGTGTTTGAGAAGATGGATGACCGAGACATAGCCTTTCAGAAGCGCTAGCACCTTACGATCGGGTAGACCGTACCACCTACATCCCCTACATCTGCTAATCTACCACTGTAAGAGTTCGCACGACTTAGTCAACTATGCTAGAGCCCATAATAGCTTGTGGATGCACACGGAAGTTTCTAGTATGAATAGTCTTATGATCCCTTTGAGCCTGGGTGGCGGTCCAAAAGAAAACAGGCAAGTCCTGGAATACCCAGGTGCCTCAATCCACCCAGATGTGTGTTTAAGTTGCCACCTTAGGTAAACCATTAATTAACAATCTCACATCTGTCATGGATATCACTCACCCAATCCACGTCTACTAATATAGCATGGCATAATAAGCAAACGTAGAAGTAACTCCCAAAGGTTTGATAATTAAATAGGTAATAGGTACTACTCAGCTACTTCCCATCCCACAATTTAATTAGATCCTAATCATGCAATGTGTGAGGATTGATCTAATGCAATAAAACTGGGTAGTAGAAAAGGTATGATCAAAGTGTTACTTGCCTTGCTGATGATCCGGGAAACCTAACGATTCGAAGTAACAGGCGGCGCACTCCGGGTACTCTATCGCAAACAAACAAACAAGCATACAATAAGTACTCATCTAATGCACAGGTAAAACTCAAATGAGAGATCTAACCAGAAGGTTCAACTTAAGAACTCCAGTTGGCAAAAAGAATCAAATCAAACGAAGCAACGAATGTCAAACGGCGAAAGAAAACAACTTCGTTCTAGTAATCTAGATCTAGGGCAAATTTTACAGTAGCAAAATCTTGTTTAAGTTGGTTAAATGGATAGAGGGTTTCGAGACGAAACTCTAGGCGCTTGAATCGCCTGATTCCGATAAACGAGCGAAAAGTTATACTAAAACAAAAATCGGATCAGGAATCACGATCAGAAAAATCGCGAATTTAATCCAAGAAAAGAAAACGACGAACGGATTAACGAACAAACGTTCGTTATCCAGATCTAAATGATGAACGTTTTCGTTTAAACGAACAAACGAGCGAACGCTCGCTATTTAACCTAAACCGAAAAAAACCGAAAAAATAACCTACGGAAAACCGTTCAGTTTTCAAAAAAAACCGGCGGCGCGGACTACGAGGCGGCGGAGAACCTCGGCGGGCGTGCGGCGGGGCGGCGGCTCCGGCGGGCGACGCGGCGGGGCGGCGAGCGGCAGCGGCGGGGCGGCGGCGTGGGGGTTGGGGCGGGGCGCTAGGGCGGGGCGCTGGCCTAGGGTTCCCCCCCCCAGGGTGGGCCGGCTTGTAAAGCCCCTACGGGCCGGGAGTCCTAGTCGGACACGGCCCGTAGGTCGGTTCCCTTTTTTTAAATAGTTATGCTCGGAAGAAAAATAAAAAGAAATACTAAACGGACTCCAAAAATCCCGAAATAAATTGTCCCGGGCTTCTAAAATCAAGCCCGACAAAGTGGACCTTTATTTGGGCCCTAAATGCAATTTTGAAAAACGCACATTTTTCCTAAATTCAAATAAAACACCAAAAAAACTCCGAAATAAAATCTTATTTGATTTTATTATTAAATCCTCAATATTTCTCTATTTTGGGAAGTCATTTTATTCCCTCTCTCATATTTTTGTAATAGAAATAATTGATGATAAAATAAATAAAATCAAATGATCCTATTCTCAAAATTTGAGAAAACTCCAATATGAAAATAACGAATTCCCCAACTCTCTCCGTGGGTCATTGAGTTGCGTAGAATTTCTAGGATCAACCAAAATGCAAAGAAATATGATATGCAATGATGATCTAATGTATAACATTCCAAATTAGAAATTTGGGATGTTACAAACCTACCCCCCTTAAGATGAATCTTGCCCTCGAGATTCGAGTTGGCTAGAAAATAGGTGAGGGTGGTCTTTGAGCAAATCTTCCTCTCGCTCCCAGGTGGCTTCATCCTCCGTGTGGTGGCTCCACTGAACTTTGCAAAACTTGATAACCTTGCTGCGAGTAACTTGGCTGGCAAACTCGAGAATCTTAACTGGTTTCTCCTCGTAGGTCAAATCGTTATCCAACTGAATAGTTTCCAATGGCACTGTGTCTCTCAACGGTATGTGAGCCATCTCTGCGTGACATTTCTTTAACTGAGAAACGTGGAACACATCATGTACTCCTGACAATCCTTCGGGCAATTCCAACTTGTAGGCCACTTCTCCCATACGCTCCAAAACTCGATATGGTCCTACAAATCGTGGCGCTAACTTCCCTTTTACTCCAAAACGCTTTGTTCCTCAGAGTGGAGATACTCGAAGATAAGCTCTATCTCCAACTTCGTAAACTGTCTCCTTGCGTTTAGAATCTGCATAACTTTTCTGTCTGGACTGGGCTACCTTGAGCCTATCGCGAATCAGCTTCACCTTCTGTTCAGACTCTTTAATCAAGTCAGGACCAAACAACTGGCGGTCTCCAACTTCGTCCCATGACAACGGTGTCCTGCACCTCCTTCCGTACAAGGCTTCGAAAGGGGCCATCTTTAAACTGGTTTGGTAACTGTTGTTATAAGAGAACTCTGCATATGGAAAATTATCGTCCCAACTAGATCCGTAATCTAGTGCACAAGCTCTCAGAATATCCTCCAAAATCTGATTGACTCTCTCTGTCTGTCCATCTGTCTGTGGATGAAAAGCTGTACTGAATTCTAGCCTGGTTCCCAAAGTTTCGTGCAACTGCTTCCAGAACTTTGAGGTAAACTGGGTTCCTCTATCAGATACGATACTCCTCGGAACTCCATGCAGACATACTATTCTGGTCATGTATATCTTTGCCAACTTAGCACTGGTGTAAGTGGTCTTTACTGGGATGAAATGAGCTACTTTCGTCAATCGATCAACTACAACCCAAATTGAGTCATAGCCTGAATGAGTCCTGGGCAAACCCATGATAAAATCCATGCCTAGCTTATCCCACTTCCATTCGGGTATCGGCAATGGTTGTAACAATCCTGCTGGCTTCTGATGCTCTGCCTTTACTCTCTAGCATACATCACAAACTGCTACATACTCCGCTATATCCTTCTTCATTCCGTTCCACCAGAAAATATCCTTCAAATCCAAATACATCTTGGTATTTCCTGGGTGAATCGAATACGGTGAATCGTGTGCCTCTTGCAAAATGAACTTCTTGATCTCCGGGTTATTGGGCACATAAACACAGTCTTCAAACCATAGGGTATAGTGCTCATCCTCACGAAATCCTTTAGCTTTTCCTTTGCTCAGTTTCTCCTTTATAGCGGCAATCTCTTTGTCAGTCTTCTGGGCTCCCCTGATTTTATCCATCAAAGTTGACTGAATCTCCAATGCTGCTACATAGCCTCTCGGAACTATTTCCAAACATAGTTCACGAAGATTTTCTACTAACTCCTTGGGTATTTCTCCCGTCATTAACGTATTGACATGGCTCTTACGGCTTAATGCGTCAGCTACTACATTAGCCTTTCTAGGATGATAATGTAATTTCATATCATAATCTTTGATAAGCTCCAACCATCTCCTGTGTCTGAGATTCAACTCCTTCTGTGTGAAAATGTACTTCAAACTCTTATGATCCGTGTACACCTCACAATGGTTTCCAATGAGGAAATGTCTCCATGTTTTCAAAGCATGCACTACGGCTGCTAACTGCAAATCATGCGTAGCATAATTCAACTCATGGGGCTTCAGTTATCTTGAGGCATATGAAACAACTCTCCCTTCCTGCATAAGCACTGCTCCAAGTCCTCGACATGAAGGATCGCAGTACACCTCATAATCTTTGGTCTGGTCTGGAAAAATCAACACTGGTGAGGTAACCAAGCGTTTCTTCAACTTCTGAAAACTAGCCTCACACTCCTCTGTCCATATGAACTTGGTATCTTTCTTTAACAACTCAGTCATAGGCTTCGCAATCTTTGAGAAATTCTCAATAAATCTCTGGTAGTATCCTGCGAGTCCAAGAAAACTCCGGATCTCTCCAACTGTTGTTGGGGCTTCCCACTTGGTCACGGTTTCAACTTTAGCGGGATCTACTGCAATACCTTCTCTGGACATAACGTGTCCGAGGAATCCTACTTCTTTCAACCAAAACTCACATTTGCTGAACTTGGCATATAATTGGTGTTCTCTGAGCTTTCCAAGTACCAAACGCAAATGCTCCTTATGCTCCTCTTCATTCTTCGAATAAACCAGGATATCATCAATGAACACTACGACGAACTTATCCAAAGACTCCATAAACACTTTGTTCATCATGTTCATAAAGTAGGCAGGCGCGTTAGTCAAACCAAATGACATAACGGTATACTCATACAGCCCATACCTCGTGGTAAAAGCCGTCTTCAGAATATCCTGTTCTCGAATCTTCAACTGGTGGTATCCTGATCGCAGATTGATCTTGGAAAATACCTTAGCTCCTTGCAATCGATCAAACAGATCGTTGATCATTGGTAGTGGGTACTTGTTCTTGATCGTTACTTCGTTCAATCCTCGATAATCAACAACCATCCTTAACGATCCATCCTTTTTCTCCACTAGAAGTACTGGCGATCCCCAAGGTGAAGAACTTGGGCGAATGTGTCCCTTATCCAGTAACTCCTTAATCTGCTTCTTAATTTCCACCAAATCCTTTGCTGGCATCCTATAAGGTCTCTTTGATATTGGCCCAGTGCCGGGCAATAGCTCAATCAAGAACTCAATATCTCTATCCGGTGGCATGCCTGGCAACTCTTCTGGAAATACATCAGGGAAATCCCTTACCACTGGTACTTCCTCCTGCACAACTCCTGTTAGGAAATTTACTTGGGTCCTCTTTGGCACATGCCGGGATACATACTTGATCCTTCTCCCTTCTGGTGTGATAAGCAAAATTGACTTACTAGCACATTAAATATTCCCTTCATACTTTGATAACCAATCCATGCCTAATATCACATCCAATCCTTGAGATTCCAATACTATTAGGTCTGAGGGAAAAACATAGTTACCAATCCTTAATGGTAACCGATCACACCATAGACTAGCCACATACTCTGCTCCGGGCGAGGTTACTAACATGGGTGACCTAAGGGCTTGGGTTGGTAGGTTATACTTATCCACAAATCCCCTTGAGATGTATGAATGCGATGCACCAGTATCAAAAAGAACGAGTGCAGTAAATGACTTAACCAAAAACTTACCTATTACTGCATCGGGCTGAGCTTCAACCTCCTCCACGCTAACGTGGTTCACCTGTCCCCTGTTGAAAGGGTTCGGCTTCTTCCCAGAACTTCCATTGCCATTTTGGCCTTCAGGACATTCATTGGCATAATGTCCAGTCTTCGAACACTTATAGCAAGTGACTTGGCTCAAGTCCTTCTTGGCTGGGGTTGAGGGGTTGGTGCGGTTCTGGCCGTTGCTTCCTCCATTGCCATTACCATTCTTGGTTCCATTGTGATTGTGCGAGCTACCTCCTCCATGGGTAGGCTGAAAATGTCCTCCCGGTCTAGGGGTAAAACGTGGCTTCTACTGAGCTCCTGAATTGTACTTTCCTTGTCCATACTTCCTCTTGCGATTCTCAATTTGATGCTGCTTCCCTTCAATCATAAGAGCATGATCTACCAACTCCTGGTAGTTATTGAAGGTGGCTACCATCAATTGCATGCTCAACTCATCATTCAGTCCTTCCAGAAACTTCTCTTGCTTAGCTGCGTCCGTAGCGACGTCATCTGGGGCATAACGTGCTAACTTACTAAATTCCTCCACATACTGGCCAACTGTCCTTCCTCCTTGGCGCAAGTTGCGAAACTCACGCTTCTTCATGGCCATAGCTCCTACTGAAACATGGGCAGTACGGAAAGCCTGCTGAAACTGGTCCCATGTGACATTGTCTACTAGGAAAGTGGCTGTGAAATTCTCCCACCATGATGTTGCGGGTCCTTCTAACTGATGTGCGGCAAACTTCACCTTCTCCGCATCTGTGCATCCTGCTGTGGTCAACTCCCTAGCTGTCTTGCGGAGCCAATCATCTACTACTATCGGCTCGGTGCTACTGGAAAACACCAGCAGATTTAGCCTAAGAAAACGGACTAAGTGGTCAACAGGTGGTGGTGGTGGTGGGTTGTTGTTGTTGTTCCCCTGATTCTGATTCTGGACTAGCAACTGCATCAATGTGTTCTGCTGCTGGATCAACTGGGTGAGCTCCGGTGGGAAAGCAAAACCGGGGTCACGTCTCGGAGGCATCTGAGGGTTTAGAAAAGATGAGATATAAGAATAGAGAGGGTCTAAAGAGAAAACACTACCCATATGCACATGAGGCAAAAGCAAACAATTCACTTCAATCAATCAAACAAAGGCATACAATCGATCTAACTATCGCAAAAGTGCTCGGGCTACTATATTTACATGGTGGACTACTACTACTGATGAGTGGTCTATTAGAAATATTCTACGGTCGTTGACTCCATAATATCTGCTCCTGCTTCATCAACATAGTCATCATCGCTACTATCTGCTTCCGAGTCGGTGCCGTCGATGATGATGTAGTCTTCCGGGCTGATCTCATTGGGTTCTTCGTCTTCATCTACGGGTGTCGGGCCTCCCATAAATATTCCAATCTTCTTCATCAGGTCGTCATTCTTCTCCACCAATACTTCAATTTCCTCTTCATAATCTTCACGTGTAGCCTTGAGTTCTTCCTCCGGTTCCTTGATTCTAGTCCTAGCCTTCTTCAGATCTATCATGTCGGCGCACATCTGGTTCTCCTGTCGTCGAATGTGCAGGTTTACTCCTGGATAAAAGCTGCAATTGATCTATCCTTCCTGGTGCTGATCATCTCCTAGTATTCGTCTCGGCGCCCACAAATCTGGTAGATAGTATCCTTGAGATCCTTGCGGTAGACTTCTCCAATGCGTCCCATGGCGATGTGAGCTGCCATGCTCTTTCCTAGACTCCAAGTTGGTGCATCAAAAGAAAACCATATGGGCTCTGTGACTGGCATGAAAGTTCTTCCTGGAACTTGAACTTGAATCATCCAGCGCTCTTCTTCAGGTAAAGTGGCATTGTAGGTTCCCGTGAAGCTTGGTACTCCTATGTTCAGGTATCTAGTGACTTCCTTCAAGTGACGTCCAAAGGGTGTATCTTCATCCGGTTGTGTGAACTTGTTCCTTGCATCCGCCATCCTAAAGAGTAGAAAAGTTGAGAAGTCAGAAGAGAAGAGAGTGATCTAGGTCTGTAGCTTAGTGGTCGTGTCCTATAGTCAGCGTGTGCTCTGATACCATCTCTGTAGCGACCAGACCTCAAACAGTCTGATCTCTGTGCTCCGGTGTCAACCCTGGATCAGTAATGCTGACACCACACAGTACTCGGTGGATTTATAGCAGAGTAGCAATCACACACTTATTACATCGAGTGTCTCAAAAGAGAACTTATTACAATAAATATGGCTTAAGGCCATCTAATAACGATAACAGCGGAAGGCTTGGAATATAAGTGAGTCCATCAACTCCAACGGCATCACTGAGTATAGAAGCACGACCTAAAACTCCTTAATCATCGTCTGAAAAGTCTGCAACATTAATGTTGCAGCCCGAAACGGGTCAGCACATGGAATATGCTGGCAAGGTAACACATAGAGAGTAATGGAATGAACAGCTATACTATATGCATATTTGGCTGGTGGAAAGCTCTATTGTTACAGTTTTGCGTAAAGCCAATTTTTCCCTACTTCAAAGGAATAAATTTTAATTACTATCCTGGTGGTTGTTAAACATTGAGAATGGTTGACAGCATTCTCAATCCCAATTAAGCATCATCATTAAACATAACCCAACAAAATTAATTTAGAGTAACATGTTGAGATTCACATGAAAATCCAGGTACTAGATACTCAAGATGTCCATAACCGGGGACACGGCTAACCATGATTAGTTTGTTACACTCTGCAGAGGTTTGCGCACTTTTCCCCACAAGACTCGATCGCCTCCGTTTGTTTTCTCGCACTACCTCGTGTTTGAGAAGACGGATGACCGAGACATAGCCTTTCAGAAGCGCTAGCACCTTACGATCGGGTAGACCGTACCACCTACATCCCCTACATCTGCTAGTCTACCACTTTAAGAGTTCGCACGACTTAGTCAACTATGCTAGAGCCCATAATAGCTTTTGGCTGCACACGGAAGTTTCTAGTATGAATAGTCTTATGATCCCTTTGAGCCTGGGTGACGGTCCAAAAGAAAACAGGCAAGTCCTAGAATACCCAGGTGCCTCAATCCACCCAGATCTGTGTTTAAGTTGCCACCTTAGGTAAACCATTAATTAACAATCTCACATCTGTCATGGATATCACTCACCCAATCCACGTCTACTAGCATAGCATGGCATAATAAGCAAACGTAGAAGTAACTCCCAAAGGTTTGATAATTAAACAGGTAATAGGTACTACCTCAGCTACCTCCCATCCCACAATTTAATTAGATCCTAATCATGCAATGTGTGAGGATTGATCTAATGCAATAAAACTGGGTAGTAGAAAAGGTATGATCAAAGTGTTACTTGCCTTGCTGATGATCCGGGAAACCTAACGATTCGAAGTAACAGGCGGCGCACTCCGGGTACTCTATCGCAAACAAACAAACAAGCATATAATAAGTACTCATCTAATGCACAGGTAAAACTCAAATGAGAGATCTAACCAGAAGGTTCAACTTAAGAACTCCGTTGGCAAAAAGAATCAAATCAAACGAAGCAACGAATGTCAAACGGCAAAAGAAAACAACTTCGTTCTAGTAATCTGGATCTAGGGCAAATTTTACAGTAGAAAAATATTGTTTAAGTTGGTTATATGGATAGAGGGTTTCGAGACGAAACTCTAGGCGCTTGAATCGCCTGATTCCGATAAACGAGCGAAAAGTTATACTAAAACAAAAATCGGATCAGGAATCACGATCAGAAAAATCACGAATTTAATCCAAGAAAAGAAAACGACGAACGGATTAACGAAAAAACGTTCGTTATCCAGATCTAAATGATGAACGTGTTCGTTTAAACGAACAAACGAGCGAACGCTAGCTATTTAACCTAAACCGAAAAAAACCGAAAAAAACCGACGGAAAACCGTTCGGTTTTCAAAAAAAAACCGGCAGGGCGGGCTACGAGGCGGCGGTGAACCTTCGTGGGCATGCGGCGGGGCGGCGGCTCTGGCAGGCGGCGCGGCGGGGCGGCCGCGGCGGCGGCGGGGCTGGGGCGGCGGCTCCGGCAGGCGGCGCGGCGGGGCGGGCGGGCGGGGCGGGCGGGCGCATAGGGCGGCGGCGGGGCTGGGGCGGGGCGCTAGGGCGGGGCGCTGGGCTAGGGTTCCCCCTCGCCGGGGTGGGCCGGCTTATAAAGCCCCTACGGGCCAGGAGTCCTAGTCGGACACGGCCCGTAGGTTGGTTCCCCTTTTTTTTAATAGTTACGCTCGGAAGAAAAATAAAAAGAAATACTAAACGGACTCCAAAAATCCCGAAATAAATTTTCCCGGGCTTATAAAATCAAGCCCGACAAAGTGAACATTTATTTGGGCCCTAAATTCAATTTTGAAAAACGCACATTTTTCCTAAATTCAAATAAAACACCAAAAAAACTCCGAAATAAAATCTTATTTGATATTATTATTAAATCCTCAATATTTCTCCATTTTGGGAAAGTCATTTTATTCCCTCTCTCATATTTTTGTAATAGAAATAATTGATGATAAAATAAATAAAATCAAATGATCCTATTCTCAAAATTTGAGAAAACTCAAATATGAAAATAACGAAATCCCCAACTCTCTCTGTGGATCATTGAGTTGCGTAGAATTTCTAGGATCAACCAAAATGCAAAGAAATATGATATGCAATGATGATCTAATGTATAACATTCCAAATTAGAAAATTGGGATGTTACATAATCCTAGACTTACAAAGGGCTACGTAGCTGCTACGCATACTTTCCATCTAATCTATATATGCCCCCCCTGATTTTCAGGTGGGGTCGGCCTAATCCTATCCTTTAATCCAATCAAATAGTCCCACATCACATCAGTCCGTCACTTTACATAAACCATTACGTGGATGTAGCATTGCTCAAATAAGAAACCTCCCCCGCCATCTGCGTGGCAAAATCACCTCCTTTTTTACTAATCTTGATTCTATAATTTTTTAGATCAATGTAATTGAGATTTGTATAGATAGCACACAGGAGCAAAACCAAGTGGTACGGTTAAGGGCATCCACAATGTGTAGCCAAATGTGAAAATAGCTTTTGGCATCGTGGGAACCATTGTGGACGGTGTTGCCAAAGCCAAAAAGATGGAACCGAAGCTCCCTGATTTATTGATTGAAGGAATAGAAAAATGCAACGTCTTTCCTCTTTCTCCCATGGTTGGACGCATGTAGTACAGTATAGAGGACAGAGTCTACTCCCCTGTCCCTTCTATCACAAATCACAAAGCAGTGAGGCGTCAAATCACAAAAGCACGGAAAAAGCAACCATCATTTCCCTCTTCGCTAACTCCGCTTCTCCATCGTCTTCTTCGAGAAACCAACTCACCGCACTAGTACTCCTAGTAGTACTCCCTCCGGTCCTTTTTTGTCTGCGTCTAAGAAAATTTCGTTTTCCCCGCAATGCTCTGCGCATTGGCATTTTTTCGCTGCTCTTTCCAACCAGGTCCTTCATCCCTTCCCACTGCATGTGTGCCTACAGTAATCCCATCTCTCTTTCCCATGTGCTTCGCATCTTCCCAAGGTAGAGAGAGTTGCTTGCATGCAGAAACAGGAGGGAGAGAAAGAGGCGCATGCGTGCAGAGAGATGGACAGGGGAGAGAGAGAGACGACATGCATGCATGCGGAAGTGAGAAGGTTGGTTTGCATGGCACTGCATTAATCAAGCGATGAGGAGTGAGATGGTTAGCTCTTTGGTCTTTGGAGAAAAAAATACGCATTGATTGACACATGAAACGAGGATTTGTATCGATTAAATCCCGCGAAGGAAAACCCCGCCTTTCTTTTTTAACACTAGTACTCCTAGTACGTACGTACTTATCCTGTTTGGGTCTAGGCCTTGCATTGACAAACTTCGCCACACATTTTTGCCAAGCTTGCCTAAAGTTTTCAAAATGAGAAGGAGGTACACTTGCGCACGGCTGTCGCGGTTGCACCGCACCCTCAGACGGTCGCTCCTGCACGCTGCCGTCGCACCGCACCCTCACACAGTCGCTCCTGCACACCGCAAACCCAACCAAGGGAACACACCCTCACTGACATGTGTTGTCGCATGTGAACAAACCAAACTCAGCCATCCTATTGCTGACACATAATTTTCGTTCATAGAGTATTTTTATCCAACCGCATGTTGGGGAGTATCCGTACGGCCCGTTTGGTGGTCTGTTGGGGAAGAAGAAGAGGTGAGGAAGAAGGAAAGAAGGGTTAGCAGACGTAGGATATTCATCCAACCGCCTGAAATGGTAGACTGACCCAAGTCAGGCGACTTGCATAACAAATATATGTTTTTACGCAGCAAAAGATCCATAAAAACAACAACATAAAGAAAAACTATCACTACTCGCAGAAAGAGACGGCCTCGTCGTCTTTGGCTGCCGGCGCGAACCAGCCGTCGCTGCCGACGTGTGTCTCCGCACCGTGGTTGTCCTCGGCCTCCAGCTACTCGTTCAAGCGGAGCGTGCGGGCACTCTGCACGGATGAAACCACAACCCGGTTCAAGTCGACGACGTCCAGTTCCGCCTGCAAGAGGGCCTCGATGGCAGCGGCATTCGCGCGCTCCGCGTCGAGTCGAGCCTCCGCCGCCCGGTTCAAGTCCAGGACATCTGGTTCCGCCTGCAGGAGGGCGTCGATGAGAGCGGCATCCGCGCGCTCTACGTCGAGTCAAGCCTCTGCCGCCCGGTTCAAGTCCAGGACGTCCTGTTCCGCCTGCAGGAGGGCCTCGATGGCAGCGGCATCTGCGCGCTCCGCCTCAAGTTGAGCCTCCGCCGCCCGGTTCACATCCACGACATCTGGTTCCGCCTGCAGGAGAGCCTCGATGGAAGCGGCATGCGCTCGCTCCGTGTCGAGTTGAGCCTCTGCCTCCCGGTCCTCCTTTAGTATCGCCATGTTGAACCGCTGCTCCGCCTGCACCATGGGGGACTCGGACACCAACACGAAGTCGACGTCCATCGTCTCATACCCATCGGGGGCCTCCTGCGCCGCGACCTCCACCATGAACATTGGATCGGCTTCCTCCTCCTCGTAGCTTGGCTCCAAAGAACTCGGGGATTGGCCCGCCGCAAAGCGAGCTTGGGAAAGGAGGTCTGTGGCGCCGACCGCCGCCGCGATTTCAGCGCGGCGCTCCGGCATCAGCATCTTGTAGTAAGTGATCTTGCGGCGCACCATGGCTTTCCGGCGAACTAGGGGACGCTTGATGCGGGCTAGGGGATTGAAAGGTGGGGGAATGGGCTGGAGATTTGGTGTGGTTTTAGGGCAGTGGCTGGCGTAGGCCGAGCAGCGAAGGTTCTGATGTGAATAGTGGTTCCGGTGACGACCGGTCAATCGGTTTTGACTGTACATCGCTCTTGCCGCGTTCGCGTTGCAGCCCGGCACGCTGGACCCTCGACGTCGCTCACCAAATGGAACACGCTTCGTCTTGTGTTTTCGCTCGCTTGTGGGACCGCAGTTGAGAGCAAACCGACGTCCCTCCCCCTCCCCCACCTGCGTCATTTATTATACCACCACTCCCTCCGTTTTATGTGGAGTAAATAAAAATAGAGGGAGTATACTACGGATGAGGATCCCCTGACGTGGCCGAACCCATTGAGTAACTGACATGCGGGGCCTAGCAAGCATGGGGTTCGCTAGTAAGTGACCGAAAGGGAGGGTAAGGCAGGGATACCTACGTCAGAGGATCCACTTCCACTATACTACTTTGACCAAATGTTAGAGTAATAATATATGACATGCAACTTACACAAATGTTAGAGTAATAATATATGACATGCAACTTACACAAAGCATACAGGGTCTAATGCATTTTTCGAGGCTAACTTTGACCAAATGTTAGAGTAATAATATATGACATGCAACTTACACAAAGCATATAGTGAAATTCGTATGTGAAAGGAGTTTCCAATGATATAATTTTCACATTATACATCTCATGTACTATTAATCTTGTCAATAGTCAAATTGGAAACCATCTCGAGTACAAATCTAGGAGTAGGTACGAATCTAACAATATTGATTGGGCGTTGTTGAATGTTGATACCTTTTTGATCAAAGTAGAGATACTTTGACTACACATAAAACTTATATGTAAACTAGAAAGGATAGGAGGGAGTATATTGTACGTTCAAAAACGAAATGAACATTGAATACCCTTTATATATGATTTGCGGATGCTATGATCATCGGTTTAAAATTTTGAATCCGCCTTAGGTATCACGTGCCCCCACTCGTTCCCCCTCGATTTCATCTCGGGGTCCGGAGATCTATTGAAAGAGGACTAGGGTGGGTACATGCAAATGATACTCGGCGGAATGTTCAAATGAGGCATGCGGGAGGATGGACTCGACTGGAGGGCGACATGATTGATGGAGAAGAGGGTTGGAGAGGAATGATAAATAAGCAAACGCCACATGATTGTACTTGAACGGCTCAAATAAACAATAAGTTGTCTCGCTTGGCCTACATAGTGAAAGGCCTAATGCGCAACGTGGAGCACTGACGCTCGAATATGGCCGGGAAAACAGGGAAACCGACATGTGGGGCAGACTAGTCCAATGGAGGAGCTGGTCCACGACCTCCTCGCCACTGACAACCATTCATGTGGGTCATTGGGGGCAACAATGGGGCGTAGCTCCAGCACCGCCTCTGGACACAGCGACCGCAGCGAGCAACCCACTCATATTGTAGCTAGACACGGTCGGTTTCAGTGTGCCAAGGGTGGCATTAGTGTTGTGGCACGACCAACGGTATGTTTGGTTTGTGCCCAAGGTTCCCCCATCAAAGCATTGGGTGGCCAAAATTTTGGTTGAGATATTGGTTGCCCATGATTTGGCCGACATTGGAAAGAAAAACGAACTAGAGTTGGCTAGAGTTCATTGGCATGCCAAAGAAATGGCAACCATCCAAACAAAGACCAACCTTTGGGTCATGACCAAAATTTTGGTTGAGGTATTGGTTGCCCATGATTTGGTCGACATTGGCAAGAAAAATGAACTAGAGTTGGCTAGAGTTCATTGGCATGCCAAAAAAATGGCAACCATCCAAACAAAGACCAATCTTTGGGTCATGACCAAAATTTTGGAAGGTGCACTTTGGCCACAATCCAAACACACCCCAACACTCGGCTCATCGAGGATGCACGGGGCACCGTGACGCATCCGCGGAGTGGTGTAGCGTGGCCAACTGCATCCTCTGGACCTGAGACCATGCCGGGTCGTCTTGCTTTTTCAATGACATGCGGGGATCGCATGTGAGCAAAGGGCATCTCCAACGTTGCCACGACCGCAACTGACTACCCTGGCACACCAAAACCCTCGTCCCTCGCACCGTCGCGCGGTCCGTTCCCAGCCGGCGCCAGCTGCCCGCATTCATGCCGTCCATTCGTATGTCGTTGTTAAGAGCCTCGGGGCCCGAGGAACCAACTCCGGCGACTTAATGACGCACTCGGAGGCTTGGCCTCACCGGAATGCGCTACTTAAAGCGGCAATGCCCAGCTAACCTCCACACCATAGCGCATCGTCCTCCTACCAGGCACCACATCCGCCATGACCGCAAGTGCGAACGCTCTGCGGGAGAGCTTGTCTTCGGGGATGAAGCTCGAGGTTGCCGCCCTCGCTCAAGTCTCCTCTCGCGACGCAATAGCGGCGTAGCCGGACGCGGACGCGACCGCACAAGCGGTGACCACGCTGGCGGCCGACGACGGGAGCACCGTCAGCCACGCATCCTACTTGCCGCCGTCCAACGTCCGGCACCGCCGAGGTCGGGGACTCCTCGAAGGATGAGTAGGGCATGGGAGGCTGCAGGGCATGGTGTGCCAACTGGCCGGTCCGTACCCCATGTTCTACTCTTCCTCGCCGGAGACCGCACCTTCACTTCATGGGTCTTGAACCCCGCCCCCGTACATAGAGATCGCAGATGGAGGACGTCGGTCGCCTCCATAGAATAGGTTTAGGGTCGGGTTTCTTTTATTTTTCTGTCCTATAAAAGTTCGAAATGTAATGAAAATCTGTCGTGTTTGCATTAATCTCGGCTGGTGTATATGCACTTTCACAATAATATACATATTGTAGGAGTACTAGCAAGATGCCCGTGCGTTGCACGGAAGATCAAGATCTTGTGGTAGAAAAGGATGAATGAGGGAAAGCCTTATCTGCAAATGTGGAGAGGAGTGCGGGTAAATTGTCATAGTTTCCTTCCTATCCGTTAGATATAGATCGGGCGGCCTATATTGCAGGATGATAGGCACACCATTATCACCAACTCTGCTTTTTATTGAACCGAGACAAATCTAACATGCGAAGTAAAATAAACACATAGGGTCTATACATACACAAATTATCTTAGGCACTCCAATAGTACGTCCACTACACATTCACGCTTTTCACATCTTTCTACATCTACGGGAACCTATGAAAGGGTTAACGTAAATTGCCTCTCTCTCTCTCCTCCCCTGATTTTCATGGTGGTGGGCCCCTCCCTCCCCCCAATCTACAATCAACAACTCACACGTTTCACATTACGTTAATTACGTAACTGGGATTACATAGGTGTAGCATTACTCGTTAAAAAACCCAACTAAGCCAACCTCCCAGCATATCACGCGGGAAAAGACCCGGCCGCGCCGTTTTAGTCGGGATTACCGGATTACTAGTAGTAGTATCGATGGATCCCGCGAAGCAACAAATTTTTTTTGAGGGGGCGAAGCACCTAGTTTAAAAGGAAAAAAGGTGGTACACTCACAGCACTCCTGTCACGGTCGCATTGCACCCCACACATGTTCGGTCCTACACACGGCTCACGCAAACGGAACGCGCTTCGGCTTGCCTCTCACTGACACATGGGACTGCACTTGGAGAAACCGACCATGCGCCAAACTCCCCCCGCCCACCGCGCGAAAATCCTCCCCCCCCTACACACCCAAAAATTCCCCCGAAATCCGATTCAACCGCCCTTCGGCCAACTAGCCAAAAATATTCCCCAAACTCCCCTCCCCCTGTCCCCATCCACTCCATTCGCTCCGCCAAAGCCGCCCTCCCTGCCGTGCCGATACGTCGGTGTCGCGGTTCGGCGATCCTCTCGCTCCCACAGTACGCTCTCGTAGACTGCCATCCTCTAGCCGCGCCGCCACCTCTGGCTACGTTCTTGTGGAGGCGCACGGCGGTCAGCGCCGCCACCGCTGGCGACGTTCGTGTGGAGACGCACGGCGGTCAGCTTCTCCCACGGTACATGCATTCTAGACTGAGGCTCCGTTCATGTCGGTGTAGCGCTGAATGTTAGCTGATAGACGCTGTTAATCTCACTGTTTGCCGAAGTAGTTTACTGTCAATATGCTCTGCTTAAGAAGCTTCCTTGCCCTGTTCTGCACTCAATGTGCTTACCTGAGATGGCATGCCAAGGCTGATTAGTTGCTAAAATATCCTGCCATATATTTACTATGACGTAGATTGCCATGGTCTAGTAGCCAATCTGTTAGGTGAAATAGCTCTACACCATTTTATACTCGATCTTTGTTGCTGCGATGGATTTCGATAGTTCGATGGTTGTGTGCTCGGCCTCATTGACTACTAAAACAGCCTGCCATAATTTGGCACTCAAATTTGTTTGCTAAATTAGCTTTACATATATTTCATTACTTAGATCTGCTCGTCCAAATATCTTACCATAACTTTAGACATCGACCTAGGTATTTTTTTTCTGGACTTCATAAAAAAGCATATATGTTTTTCCTATAATATCTAGTAGAAGAACTAATTTGTATGTCTAACAGATGGACATGACTTGGATAACTTCTGCTCGAAGATTCTCCGCTGCATATGTCGAGGGGGTTGAAAACTTCATGAACTTTATTAGAGCTGAGTACGGTGGTCCGAAATCAGATGTGCTCTGCCCGTGTAGCAGTTGTATGAATTCAGTTACAAGACCCCAGTCAACTTTGCAAAATCATCTACACTTGTATGGGTTGTTGGTCACATATACTAGGTGGGTTCATCATGGTGAAGCTGTGAACGTCAATGTTATTGACTATGTGGAAGCAGCAGATCACCATCTTGATCTGCCTGATGCTCAGGTGGAAGAGGAGGAGGAGGTGGTGGTGACGGAGCCAGTGAGTTTGACCAACATTGAAACAATGCTACGAAATGCTCATGCATTCCGTGAACTTTCACTTGCAGAAGAAAAATGGTGGGCCCGCATGTTGGAACAATGCAACATTGCTGTCACCCCAGGAAATAAGCTTTCAGTATTCTCAGCTATGGTCACCTTTCTTCAGGTGAAGACATCTGAGCGGATGACCAACAAATCATTCGATGCGATGTTGGCTTCTTTCTGCAAATCTTTCCCAGATGCGTCTGAGCTGCCACACACCTACAGTAAAATGAAGAATTTCATTCGTGCAGTTGGAATAGGATATCATATGATCCATGTTTGTAAGAATAATTGTGTTCTGTTCCGGAAGGATTATGCCAACTTAAGTGAATGCCCGAAATGCAAATCATCAAGATGGAAAGATGGCGATGCTATGAAGGGGATTCCTCATAATGTTCTGAGAAATTTTCCAATTACACCAAGATTGCAGAGGTTGTTTCATGATGCTGAAACAAGAGAGGATGTACTGTGGCATTCTAGGAACCAGGAGTACAGAGATTAGAATGTAATGAGCCATCCATCTCATGGTAGTGACTGGAAAAGCTTCAACGATAAACACAAAGAGTTTGTTGCTGACCCGACAAACATTAGACTTGGCTTAGCTTCAGATGGATTTAACCCATTTGGCCGCCAGAGCGCCACATATAGCATGCGTCCATTGCTTGTTATCCCTTACAACATGCCTCCAAATGTCTGCACCAAAGAATCAAACTACATGATGGCCTTGCTCATCCCAGGTCCAAAAAGTCTTGGAAAGGATTTTGATTTGTTCATGGAGCCTCTTTTGGAGGAACTTCAATAGCTATGGAAGGGTGCTCTCACTCGAGACCTATATAGCAGCCAACCAGCTGATTTCTTTCTGCATGCTGTTATAATTTGGTGCATCCATGATTATCCGGCTTTGGGCACTATGTCAGGGCGAACGACACATGGTTACAATGCATGTGTTCGCTATGACAGGAATCCGCTGTCATGCGCAATACTTAGCAAGATCTGTTACATTGGACACCGCCGTTTCCTTGCCAAGGACAAGCCGCATCCTAGAAAATACCGAAGACATGTGTTCAATGCAAAGCATGGAAACCGTGATGCGCCAAAGAGGCTCACCGCCGATGAGTTGCAAGTGGAATTAGAGAAGGTCAAGCATATTACACCAGGAAACCATCCTGGTAATGGTAGTGGGAAAAGGAAGTGTGGCAGGGTAGAAGAGAGATTATTGTTTACCCGCGGGTCCACTTTGTGGGACTTGGAGTATTGGAAAGATTTGGATCTACGGCATAATCTTGATGTGATGCACATCGAGAAAAATATATGTGATAGCGTTATCGGCACACTTCTTAATATTGAAGGCAAGACGAAAGATACCTTAAAATCTAGGATTAATTTGACACACCTGGGTATCAGAAAGGATTTGCAGGTGCAAGATGAAGGTAAACCATGGGATATGGCACCAGCTATGTACGTCTTGGACAAGGTAAAAAGAAAAGAATTCTGCGAGGTCCTGTCACGTGTGAGATTCCCACATGGATTTGCTTCCAACCCTGAAAGGAGAGTCAGTGCAGATGGAAACAAGGTGCAAGGGTTGAAAACTCATGACTGCCACATCCTACTTCAAAGGGTTTTACCTGTTATCCTTAGAGGATTGGGCCGCCCTGACTTATACAGAGCAGTTGCAGAGTTGGGACAATTCTTCAGGGAACTCTATAGTAGGAATATCAAGATAGATGCTTTGGAGCGTCTTAGAGACAAGATACCAACTATCCTATGCGACCTTGAGAAGATATATCCTCCAGCCTTCTTTGATGTGATGGTGCATTTGGTTGTTTATATACCTGATGAGGCACTACTTAGAGGTCTAGTACAGTATGGCTGGATGTACCCTATTGAAAGGCGGCTAGGCACTTTCAAGGGCTATGTTAGGAACAGAGCAAGACCCGAGGATTCCATTGCAGAGGCCTACATTGCTACAGAAGCATTGACATTCTGCTCAAAATACATTGAAACAGCTGATCATCTTAGCAAAGAGGTGGGTGAAGACAATCCCGGGCTCAATGTTTTCGATTATTCTGTTCGAGTTACAGGGAAGAGTCGACAAGAGGACAAACCTAAAGATTTGGACAAAATGGTTTGGTATGTGTTGAATAACTGTCCTGAGATACTACCTTATGTCAAGTAAGTGCAGTACTGTAGCTTATACATCATAATCTAATAAACTTGCAGCACATTCTTATATATTTAGATGTTTGACGCGATCACTATGTTGTGCAGCATCTACAAAGAGGAGTTACTGCCGCAAAATCCAAGAAACATTGACAAACTGGTTATGGCAGGATTTGCAAAATGGTTCAAGAACCATGTAAGCTTTTGAAGTGCACTGTCAGTTTTTTTAATATATTGAGTACATAAGATGATCAGCTTGTCTATTTTCTAACCATAGGTCAAGAAGATGCGGGAGGATGGGCATGCAGTTGATGATGCCCTTTACTCACTAGCAATGGGTCCTGATACTCGGGTAAGACATTATGAATCTTGCGTTGTTGGAGATGTGCGCTACAGCACCCTTGCATGAGACGAAGGCAGGAAGACACAAAACAGTGCCATCATGAGCACGGATATGTATGACAAAGAGACAACTGAAATGTATGCTAACATAATAGACATTGTTGAGTTGCAGTATATCTCCAGTTTCGAGGATCATCGGTGTGTGGTTCTGTTGTGTTGTTGTTGGTATAACCTGTTTTCTAGGATCACAAAACCCAGAGCTGATGATTATTTCAAATCCATCAATGTCAAGGCGGCGTACCAGACCAACGAGCCTTTTATTTTTGCAAATCAAGCAACACAGATATTTTTCTTGGAAGACACATTTGCACGTAGCGATGACTAGAGAGTATTGCAAAGGTTTGAGCAGAGGAATTCGTTTAATGAAGTTGCACAACAAGATGATGCTTACACTGCTCCTGATGTACAAGATAACACAGATGTTCCTAATATCTTTGAGAACCATCACGTCAATGACGTTAGCGAAAAGATTGCCTGTCGTGCTGTGGACATACAAGAGTTGATCAAGAAGAAGCCAATGTTCAAGGACGTTGAGGACGAAGAAGAAGATGACACCGTGGGGAATTATGATTCAAACTGATACACATGGCAAAGATGTTGACGTTGCTGCTGCGGATGATGATTACATTGCTTTTGTCGTATTTGCTTGTTAGAAGACATTTTTTATCTACTATGTGAAATTGTGTTTGCTATGACAACTGAAACCTGATGAACATGTTGTTTAGTATTTTGCTGTAAGAACATCACTTGTTATGTATGTTGATTTGTGTTTGGTGATTGTATGACAACTAAAACATGATGACATTGTTGTTTAGTTGTACTCATATTTGGCTGTGAAACTTGAATTTGATGACATAGTTTGTTGTTGGACTGCAATTTGCCCGACGTCTTTGAATGAGAACAAAGCTGACCCGACAGGGCCTCTGCTATTTATTTATTTATATGAGCAAAAGGGGACACCCCCTGATTTCTGTTAATAGAAATCATTAGATGTTCACAACACTACGCCCAGCCTACTACACAGGTTTCATTCATTACTAGTTTCAGCAAAGTGCTCATGTCATAGCCACTGAATACATCACGAGTGCTACATACACTGCAAATAAAGAGACAATCATCCTACAGAGCACATCGATTTTGCCCATTATCTTCACAAGCTCTTCCATCTCCTCATTGCTATCAAGGCCGTTCAGCAGCTGTTGCTTGGCCATGATCAGAGGAACTGCATCTTTAACCTTCTGCTCTGCATCTTCCTCTTCTGCCGTTCCTTCAGTTGCTTGTCCAACACCCCAACCTGCTGGTATTGGGATTCCTCGGCTAACCAAATAATCAGTGTAGTTGCATTCCCGCACATCAGCAACTTCCCAGAAATACAAATCACATGAATCTTCCCTTTTCTGCACGAATCAAATTGGAAGATCATCAACCAAACTTTAAAAAAAATCAGCAACTGAAAGCAGCAGAACAACACTTAAACATATTATTACCCCATGATTCGGGCATTTGTAGAAGACTCGGCCAGGGTTGTGGATTGTGGTTGAGACGCGACGGATGACTCTACGTGATTTGCAGCAGTGGCACCACACCAACGGCAGCGGGTTGTGATGAGCAATCGGCTGTGGTGCACGTGCCGGTGGGGGTGTGATGAGACCCACAGGCGATGGTACGGGTGGCGACTTGGCGTATATCTGGTTGTTGCATGCTGAAGAGCAGGTGGACGAGCAGCCAGCGGACATGGTTGCTGCGGCCAGAGCTTCTGATGCTAGGCAGAGTAAGTAGAGAAGAGGAGAAGCGAACGTTGGATATGTCAGTTTCATTACTTGCAGAGTAGCATAGCACCATATATAGTCATAGTCTAGGTTTGGATTCGAACCAGCTATAGGAGCACGTCTTTCTTTTTTTCTAAAACTCGGCAACGTCTCTTTACTGGTACACTAGCTTGTTCTGTACGCCTTCCCAAGTCTTTGATTTTCTTTCTATATAAAAAAAACTATGCTACTTGGTGTCCGCTTAGTCAACAAACGATTGTGCCAACCTTGACCGTTGGATTGACATTCAACGTCTGTCGCGTTTCTTCAGTCTCTTCTTCCTCGAGCCTCCAAAGCCAAACCAGCGCAGGCAGGACCGCCTGATCCCGCCTCCCACAGCTGGATGTGATCTTCCCCGGCTCCTGTTCGTTCCCGTCCGAGGCCTCACCATCGTCCTCCGCCTTGGTTCGCTTGTCGCGGCGCCTCCCTCCGGTGTTGTCAACATGGTCAACAACCAAGAGTAATAAGGATATGACTGTACATGGTGAGGATGGCAGTAGGGACCCAGCAGCGCGCGCAATAATTTTGTTTTTTCAAGACGAAGAAGGGTATCAACTGGGTTGTGCGGGACCCGTGCCCGTCTAGCCTAGGCTTTTATTTCATATGTTTAGCACAAGACCAGCCCAGTTTGTTTTTTTCCTTTCTGAAAATGGCTAGCCAGCTATTTTGTTTTTTGCTGAATAACCAATGTAGGCCTACTTGCTTTTCTACGGCCTGCTGGGCCAGAAATCTTTCAAGACGAGGAGGAATGCATTTTGCCCAGAAAATAGGCTATAAGTAATAAGAAATGGGCTATAAGTAATAATAAATGGGCTATAAAATGAAAAATACAGCAAACAGGCAATTAGTTCCAAAATATTGTTTTCTTTCGGATTTTGATATTTTAAATTTCATTGTTTTTGTGCGGGTAAAATTTCATTGAATTTAAATTAAGGTATATTTAGATTTAAAATTAATTTGAATCTGGCTAGAAATTTCGGGCTATATGCTGTTTGGGACAGATTTGGAGGCTGACTTGTGGGTCTACTAGGTTGACGTGTACTTTGGCTTTGTCAACCTAGTCCACAAACGATTCTAGCAGCAGTGACCGTTGGATGTTAATCCAACGGCCGTGCTGCTTCTTCAATATCTGATCTTCTTGCTCCAGCCGCCCAAACCAGCTTCGGTGGGACTGCCTGCTCCCGCCTCCCGTGGCCGGCTGTGCAGCCGCCCAGGCCGCACCGCCCCACCCTACTTCATTGATGGTCAGGCCATTCCTCTACTCACCCACACCTCCTGTTTTTTTCCGGCGACGGCAGCCGGACCAGTAAACCCTCATAATCCCCATCGCGTGGGCAACCATTGCCGAGTCTTCCCCGGCTCCGTGTCGTTCCCTTCCTAGGCCTCGTCGTTGTCCACTGCCATGGTGCTCTCGGCGCGGCCTGTTCAACGTGGTCAACGAACGACATCCATCAGCCATGGACTGCACGCGCAAAATAATGATTCCTCCACCTGGCAGCTGGGACCCACCAGAAGGGCCTCTATATTTTGCAAAAAAAATGTTCCCCCCGCTGACATGTCGGACCCACCAGCTATATCTTCGCACGCAAGGAAGTGTCTCCTTATTACGCATAAAAAAATTAATACCCCCTGCTAGCTGGGACCCACCATTGTGGGAGGCTGACTTGTGGGCCTACTAAGTTGACGGGGACGGAGGGCTTTGTCAACTTAGTTAATATGAACGATTCTACCTCCAGTGACCGTACGATGTCCATCCAACGGCCGTAGTGCTTCGTCAACCTCTGGTCTTCTTGCTCCAGCCGCCCAAAGCAGCGCCGGTCGTGCCGCATGCTCCTGCCTCCCGTGGCCGGTTGTGCTGCCGCGGAGGCCTCACTGCCCCCTAGGCCAGGCCCTGCGGTGACAGCAGCCTCACACCGCGGCCGAACCAGTGAACCCTCGTACTCCTCTCCACGCGGGCTTCCACTGCCGCGTCTTCCCTGGCTCTGCGTTGTCCCCTTCCTAGGCCTCGCCGTCGTTCACCGCCGTGGTGCTCTCCACGCGGCGTGGTCAACGTGGTCAAGGAACGACTTCCATCAGAAGAGTATTGTACGTGGAGAGGCTAACAGCTGGGTCCACGGCCACGACCCAGTTTTTTTGTGATTTGCCAAGTAAATCGCTTTGTTAGGCTTGTTTGGCTGCAAATCTTTCAAGACGAGGAGAGCTTTCATTCGGCTGGCCGAGAAAATGGCCCATCAGTAATGAGAAATGGGCTGTACATTTTTAAACACATCAAACCGGCAATTAGTTTCAAATATCTTTTTTTTTCATTTCGAGATTTTAAATTACATTAATTTTTATGCGTGGAGAATTTGTTGGATTTTATATTGATATACATTTATTTTTAAAATCAGTTTGAATGTGAGTTGAAACTTCAGGATTAAAAACAGTTCGGGCCGCACCGAAGTATGCAAAATTTCGTATAATTTTTTAACCGTGGCCACAATATGGGCTGTAATGCTAACAAAAAGAATATGGGCTCCAAAAAAACCTTTAGAATTAGCAAATGGGCTGTAAATTATTAGAAATGATGGCAGATGGGTTGTATGCTGTTTTCCACAGGTTTGTGGCTTTCCTAAAAAAAGGTTGACGCACAAGTAGTGACTGTTGGATGTCCATCGAACGGCCGTCGTGCTTCTTCAATCTCTACTCTTCCTGCTCCAGCCGCTCAAACAAGCGCCGGCGGGACTGCCTGCTCCCTCCTCCCCGCGACCGGCTATGCTGCCGCGCAGGCCTCACCGCCCCACCGTACTCCCATCGCTGGCCTAGCCATCCCCCTAGTCACCCACACCTGCTGTTATTCTCCGGCGATGGCAGACGGACAAGTAATCTCTCGTACAGTCGTACTCCCCTCCGCGTGGGAAACAACTGCCGAGTCTTCCCTGCCTCTGTGTCGTTCCCTTCCTAGGCCTCGCCGTCGTCCACCGCCCTGGTGCTGTCGGCGCGGCCTAGTCAACGTGGTCAATGACTGACATGCATCTGAAGTGGACTATACGTGGAGAGGCCGAAGCTGGGTCCACGGCTGCACATAAGGAAATGCCTCCTTATTACGCGCAAAATAATGATTCCTCCACTTGACATCAGGGACCCATCGAAAGGGCCTCTGTATTTCATGAAAAAACGTTACCGCCGCTGACAGCTCGGACCCACCAGCTATATCTTCGCACGCAAGGAAGTGCTTCCTTATTAGGCACAAAAAAATGAATACTCCCCCTGTTAGCTGGGACCCAGTATAGTGGTAGGCTGACTTGTGGGCCTACTAAGTTGACAGGGACGGAGGGCCTTGTCAACTTAGTCAATATGCACGATTCTAGCTCCAGTGACCGTACGATGTCCATCCAATGGCCATAGTGCTTCTTCAACCTCTGGTCTTCTTGCTCCAGCCGCCCAAACCAGCGCCGGTCATGCCTCGTGCTCCTGCCTCCTGAGGCCGGCTGCTATGCGGCGTAGGCCTCACCGCCCCCTACTACTCCCACCGCTGGCCAGGCCATCCCTCTACTCACCCACACACCCTGTTATTGTGCGGCGACGGCAGCCACACACTGCAGCGAACCAGTGAACCCTCGTACTCCTCTACGCGTGGGTATCCACTGCCGTGTCTTCCCCGGCTCCGCGTCATCCCCTTCCTATGCCTCGCTGTTGTCCACCGCCCTGGTGCTCTCGGCGCGGCGTGGTCAACGTGGTCAAGGAACGACTTCCATCGGACGTGGACTGCACGTGGAGAGGCTGACAGCTGGGTCCACGGTCGCAGCAAGGAAGTGCCTCCTTATTACGTGCAAAATAATTAATCCTCCACCTGACAGCGGGGACCACCGGACGGGCCACCGTATTTCGCGAAAAAAATGTTTCCCCCCTGACTTCTGGGACCCACCAGCTACACCTTCGCACGCAAGGAAGTGCGTCCGGGCAAAAAAAACGATTCGCCCCCCTGACTGTTGGGACCCACCAGCTACATCTTCGCACGCAAGGAAGTGCTGACAGTCGGGACCCACCTGGTCGAAGCGTATGTAGCGCTGTCATTCTGGTCGCGAACGTGTATGTACATACTGGTCGATGTAGAGGCGCGCATGTGTCGTAGTAGAGGCGCGCACGTGTCATAGTAGAGGCGCGCACGTAGCATGTACACGTACGTACAACGGCCAGGGGGCAACAAAGAAAATACGGCCACATATGTGTACATACGGGCGGGGTCTCGAACGCCTACTCACGCATACGTACAGCCAGGGCTCGTGTACATGGCTGGGTCGGAACGGAGAAACAGCGTCGTCGTGTTCATGGGGAGGCAACGGAATGCGTCGTGTTCATGGGGAGGCAACGAAATGTGTCGTGTTCATCGGGAGGCAACGAAAGGTGTGGGAGCCAACTGGCTGTGTCAGAACGGAATGCATGGTCGTGTTCATCGGGAGGGCTTGGATGGAACAGGCGATGGAAACGAGGCCTGGCGTACCGCAGAACGGAGGAAACGGACCTCCTACGGTCGAAACGGGGTTCTTGTTGATCGGGAGGGGTGTGGCGTACCGCAAAACGGAGGAAACAGACCTCCTATGGTCGAAACGGGGGTCCTATTGATCGGGAGGGGTGTGGCGTACCGCAAAACGGACGAAACGGACCTCCTACGGTCGAAACGGGGGTCCTGTTCATCGAGAGGGGTGTGGCGTACCGCAAAACGGGACTCCACGGGATACTGTTCATCTCCACCGTCGACCTCCTCCAGCCTCCACGGGCTACCATCGACCTCCTCCAGCCTCCACGGGCTCCTGTTCATCCAGCCTCCACCGCGCGCTACTCCACCGGCTACTATTCAACCACCCCTCCACCGTCTACTGTTCATCTAGCCCTCCACACCACGGGGTCCTGTTCAACCACCCCTCCACGGGCACCCCTCCACCGTCTACTGTTCATCCAGCCCTCCACACCACGGGGTCCTGTTCATTCAGAGGCAACACCACCACTCACTGTTCATCCAAAACCGCCCGCAATGCTCACTGTTCATCCCAGAGGCAGCATCGATTGGCTTTAGTTAGTAGCAGTAGAGAAGGAATCGCTCGATCGAGTTTAGTTAACAGCCATCGATCGATCGCTCGGGTAAAATAATGCATAGCCTGCAGTGCAATCGCTCGGGTTCAGTTAGAGCCCAACGCCTCGCTCGGGTTCAGTTAGAGCCAACGCCTCGCACACACACGCGTACGTTTACGAGAGAAACGCGCATCGCTCGGCCCCTGACCTCCCACCGTAACCGGGAACTCCCCGAAATTTTCCTCCCCCTCGCTTCTACCACAGTTTTTTTCCATCATGGACGGCCCAAAGAATGTCATGCAGCTGCGTCTCCGGCCCGCCCAGGACGAAAAACCCATTTTCTGTCATAGAAGTAGGAGCCCACCACATCTATGATGATACCGGGTTTTGTCACAATTATCATCATAGAAGTGTCATATGTATGACAGAAAAAAATTCGTTCGGCCCAAAATGTCATGGATGTGTCTTTTTTTTGTAGTGTCTTGGTCGTCGTCGGCAGCCTGCATGTAGTAGGAGGCACCTCCGCTGTAGTAGGAGTCGTCATCGGTGGCGTCTGGCTCCTGGGCTCCAACATCTGGTCGCAACAATCAGGTATAGAAAGGGGAAAAAGTGGGAGCAAAGCAACCGTGAGTACTCATCCAAAGTACTCGCAAGCAAGGATCTACACTACATATGCATTGGTATCAATGAAATGGGTAGTATCTGTGGACTGAACAGCAGAATGCTAGAATAAGAGGGGGAAAGCTAGTCCTATCGAAGACTACACTTCTGGCAGCCTCTGTCTTGAAGCAGTAGAAGAGAGTAGATGGTAAGTTAACCAAGTATCATCGCATAGCATAATCCTACCCAGCGATTCTCTCCTCGTCGCCCTGTGAGAGAGTGATCATCGGGTTGTATCTGGCACTTGAAAGGGTGTGTTTTGTTAAGTATCCGATTCTAGTTGTCATAAGGTTGATGACCCACAAGTATAGGGGAGCTATCGTAGTCCTTTCGATAAGTAAGAGTGTCGAACCCAACGAGGAGCAGAAGGAAATGATAAGCAGTTTTCAGCAAGGTATTCTCTGCAAGCACTGAAATAAGTGGTAACAGATAGTTTTGTGATAGGATAATTTGTAACGAGCAACAAGTAACAAAAGTAAATAAAGTGAAGCAAGATGGCCCAATCCTTTTTGTAGCAAAGGACAAGCCTGGACAAACTCTTATATAGAGAAAAGCGCTCCCGAGGACACATGGGGATATCGTCAAGCTAGTTTTCATCACGTTCATAAGATTCGCGTTCGGTACTTTGATAATCTGATATGTTGGTGGACCGGTGCTTGGGTGTTGTCCTTACTTGGACAAGCATCCCACTTATGATTAACCTCTATTGCAAGCATCCACAACTACAACAAAAGTATTAAGGTAAACCTAACCATAGCATGAAACATATGGATCCAAATCAGCCCCTTATGAAGCAACGCATAAACTAGGGTTTAAGCTTCTGTCACTCTAGCAACCCATCATCTACTTATTACTCCCCAATGCCTTCCTCTAGGCCCAAACAATGGTGAAGTGGCATGTAGTCGATGTTCACATAACACCACTAGAGGAGAGACAACATACATCTCATCAAAATATCGATCGAATACCAAATTCACATGACTACTAATAGCAAGACTTCTCCCATGTCCTTAGGAACAAACGTAACTACTCACAAAGCATAAACATGTTCATAATCAGAAGGGGTATTAATATGCATATAGGATCTGAACATATGATCTTCCACCAAATAAACCAACTAGCATCAACTACAAGGAGTAATTAACACTACTAGCAACCTACTAGCACCAATCCCGGACTTGGAGACAAGAATTGGATACAAGAGATGAACTAGGGTTTTGAGAGGAGATGGTGCTGATGAAGATGTTGATGGAGATTGCCCTCTCCCGATGAGAGGAGTGTTAGTGATGACGATGGCGATGTTTTCCCCCTCCCAGAGGGAAGTTTCCCTGGCAGAACAGCTCCGCGAGAGCGCTAGATTGGTACCGCCGAGGTTCCGCCTCGTGGCGGCAGAGTTTCGTCCGAGAAGATGGCTTATGATTTTTTCCTCATCGAAAGACTTGATATAGCAAAAGATGGTCATCGGAGGGCCACCAGGGGGCCCACGAGGTAGGGGGCGCGCCCGGGGGGGGTAGGGCGCGCCCCCCACCCTCGTGGGCAGGGTGTGGCCCCCCTGCTCAACTTCTTGTGCTCAGTATTTTTTATACATTCGGAAAACTTCTTCCGTGAAGTTTTAGGACTTTTGGAGCTGTGCAAAATAGGTCTCTAATATTATCTCCTTTTCCATCCCAGAATCCCAGCTGCCGGCATTCTCCCTCTCTATGTAAACCTTGTAAAATAAGAGGGAATTGGCATTAGTATTGTGACATAATGTGTAATAACAGCCCATAATGCAATAAATATCGATATAAAAGCATGATGCAAAATGGATGTATCAACTCCCCCAAGCTTAGACCTCGCTTGTCCTTAAGCGAAAGCCGAAATCAAAAAATATGTCCACATGTTTAGAGATAGTGTTGTCGGTAAAAATAAAATACGGACATGAGGGCATCATGATCATTCTTAGAATAGCAACTTACATAATTCTTGTCATATAATTTCTTATGCTAGAGTAATAATTCAATCACGATTTCAAGTATGAATCGTAACTTCATTGAAAACCAACAAACTATAATCTCAGTCATTGAAGCAATTGCAATTTATCATAACATAGGAAAGAGTCAATGTATAAGAGCTTTTTAGCAAGTCCACATACTCAACTATCATATAGTCTTTCATGATTGCTGACACTCACGTAATACTTATGGGTATGGAGTTTTAATCGGACACAGAGAAAGATAGGGGCTTATAGTTTTGCCTCCCAACACTTTACCTCTAGGGTAATGTCAACAATAATAGTTCATGAAAACTCACATCCAATTAGCCATATATACCAGGATCTTTCCAACATATTGTGCTTGCCAAAGGATAAAATGTAAAAAGGAAGGGTGAAGATCACCATTACTCTTATGCAAGGTGGGAGATAAAAGTAAAAGATAGGCCCTTCGCAGAGGGAAGCAGAGGTTGTCATGCGCTTTTATAGTTGGATGCACAAAATCTTAATGCGAAAGAATGTCACTTTATATTGCCACTTGTGATATGAACCTTTATTATGCAATCTGTCGCTTTTATTTCTTCCATATCACACGATCGTATAAAGTTTATTTTCTCCCACACTAATAAGTCATACATATTTAGAGAGCACTTTTTATTGCTTGCATCGATGACAACTTACTTGGAGGATCTTATTCAATCCATAGGTAGGTATGGTGGAATCTCATGGCAAAACTGGTTTAAGGATATTTGGAAGCACAAGTAGTATCTCTACTTGGTGCGATGAATTTGGCTAGCATGTGAGGGAAACGCAAGCTCATCCATGTTGGATGATCCATGACAATATAATTTATCTCAGGTGTAAGAAAACATAACCCATTACGTTGTCTTCCTTGTCCAACGTCAACTCTTTTAGCATGTCATATTTTAATGAGTGCTCACAATCATAAAAGATGTCCAAGATAATATATCTATATGTGAAGACCTCTCTTCCTTTATTACTTCCTGGTAATTGCAATGATGACCAAAACTATGTTTGTCAACTCTCAACAACTTTTATTCATCATACTTTTTCTATGTGAGCTCATTACTCTCCATGAGATCCATATAATCTCTTTTATTCTTTTTATTCTTTCTCTTTTCTTTTATTCACTTAGGATCATGGCAAAAGAATCAAGCCCTTGATTCAACACTAATCTTTATTATATAGCTCACGGACTCGATTACATAGAAGAAGTATAAAGCAAAACTCACAACTAGATCATAATAAGAACTTTTATTCTACTAGATCAAGATATTACCAAAAGGATCGAACTAAGAAAAACGGTAAAGATAAAAGTGATGGTGATACGATACCGGGGCACTCCCCCAAGCTTGACAGTTGCCAAGGGGAGTGCGCATACCCGATGCTCAGTTCTTCTTTGTTGGTGAAGAAGGTGGAGTTGTTGATGATGGATAGTCACACATCGAGCGTAGGAGGTCTTCTAACTTGCGGATAATGCCTTTGAGTGCAATGATATGCTCCTTCAACAAAATATTTTCATGTGTTAGATACTTATTTTGTATACGAGCTAACTCAATCATCTTGAAAGCTTCGATCTCAGTTGGGGTAAGAAGATTCTGATCAAGTTGAAGGATGTCTTCTGTTGCCAGAACTTGGTCCTCCATGGCCTTCTTGATCCCTTCATCCTTGTTGATCTCCATGGGTTCTTCTCTCTTCATCTCTATCTTCATTAGCCAAGCATCGTTGCCCTCATGGCTGGAGGAGGAGGGAGACGACATAGTGTCTGGCCTTGAGAACCCTGACAGAAAATAGCTCAAAACAAAAATAGGAGATTTTTGCGTGATACGGTAGTCAAAACCTCCGGGAGATTATATAATGAATTTTTACCGACCAAAATACGTGTCGTGTAAGAAAACGGAGTCCGGAGAGCACACGAGATGCCCATGAGGTAGGGGGCACGCCCAGGGGGGTAGGGCGCGCCCTCCACCCTCGTGGAGGACTCGTGTCCTTCCCGGACTTCTACTTATTTTTCTATTTTTCTAAATATTCCAAAACGGAGAAATATTGCCTTAAAAACTGTTTTGGAGTCGGTTTACTTACCGTACCACATACCTATTCCTTTTCGGAGTCTGAAACGTTTCAAAAAGTGTCCCTTATGTATTCCTCCAGGGTTACGGTTTCAATAACATTAGTTTCAACATTTATGGGATTACCTAAGATATAATGTTTGATTCTTTGACCATTCACCACCTTCGGATTTGTGCCTTCGAAGTTGTTGATTTTTATGGCACCAGAACGATAGACCTCCTCGATAACGTGAGGACCTTCCCATTTAGAGAGAAGTTTTCCTGCAAAAAATCTTAAACGAGAGTTGTATAGCAATACATAATCACCTACATTAAACTCACGCTTTTGTATCCTTTTATCATGCCATCTTTTAACTTTTTCTTTAAACAACTTGGCATTTTCGTAGGCTTGGGTTCTCCATTCATCGAGTGAGCTAATATCAAATAACCTCTTCTCATCGGCAATTTTAAAATCATAATTGAGTTCTTTAATATCCCAATATGCCTTGTGTTCTAGTTCGAGAGGTAAGTGACATGCTTTTCCATAAACCATTTTATACGGAGACATACCCATAGGATTTTTATATGCAGTTCTATAGGCCCATAATGCATCATCAAGTTTCTTGGACCAATTCTTTCTAGATCTATTAACAGTCTTTTGCAAAATTAATTTGAGTTCTCTATTACTCAATTCTACTTGACCACTAGACTGAGGGTGATAAGGAGATGCAATTCTATGATTAACATCATACTTAGCAAGCATTTTACGGAAAGCACCATGAATAAAATGTGAACCACCATCAGTCATTAAATATCTAGGGACTCCAAACCTTGGAAAAATAACTTCTTTAAGCATTTTAATAGAAGTGTTATGATCAGCACTACTAGTTGGAATAGCTTCTACCCACTTAGTAACGTAATCAACAGCAACTAAAATATGTGTATCTCCATTAGAGGAAGGAAATGGTCCCATATAATCAAATCCCCAAACATCAAATGGTTCAATAACAAGTGAATAATTCATAGGCATTTCTTGACGTCTACTAATATTACCAATTCTTTGACATTCATCACAAGATAAGACAAACTTACGGGCATCCTTGAAGAGAGTAGGCCAATAAAAACCAGATTGCAATACCTTATGTGCAGTTCTATCTCCAGCATTGTGTCCTCCATAAGCTTCTGAGTGACACTTGCGTAGGATCTGTTCATGTTCATGCTCAGGTACACAACATCTAATAACACCATCTACTCCTTCTTTATAAAGATGTGGGTCATCCCAAAAGTAATGCCTCAAATCATAGAAGAACTTTTTCTTCTGTTGGTATGTGAAACTAGGTGGTATGAATTTAGCAACAATGTAATTAGCATAATCAGCATACCATGGAGCAGTATGAGAAGTATTTATGACATTTAATTGCTCATCAGGAAAGCTATCATCAATAGGTAGTGGGTCATCAAGCACATTTTCTAACATAGACAAGTTGTCTGCAACGGGGTTCTGGGCTCCCTTTCTATCAACAATATGTAAGTCAAATTCTTGTAGCAAGAGAACCCATCTAATAAGTCTAGGTTTAGCATCTTTCTTTTCCATAAGATATTTAATAGCAGCATGATCAGTGTGAATAGTTACTTTAGAATCAACAATATAAGGTCTAAACTTATCACAAGCAAATACAACTGCTAAGAATTTTTTTCAGTAGTAGCATAATTTCTTTGAGCATTGTCTAGAGTTTTGCTAGCATATTGAATAACATTTAATTTCTTATCAACTCTTTGCCCTAGAACAGCACCTACAGCATAATCACTAGCATCACACATAATTTCAAAGGGTAAATTCCAATCAGGTGGCTGAACAATAGGTTCAGAGACTAAAGCTTTCTTAAGTATTTCAAATGCTTCTACACAATCATCATCAAAAACAAATGGTATATCTTTTTGTAAGAAATTAGTCAGGGGCCGAGAAATTTTTGAGAAGTCCTTAATGAACCTCCTATAAAATCCTGCATGACCAAGGAAACTTCTTATACCTTTGATGTCCTTGGGACATGGCATCTTTTCAATAGCATCAACCTTGGCTTTATCAACCTCAATACCTGTTTCAAAAACTTTATGCCCAGGATAATACCTTCATTAACCATAAAGTGGCACTTTTCCCAATTCAAGACAAGATTAGTTTCTTCACATCTCTACAAAACTCGATCAAGGTTGCTTAAGAAGTCATCAAAAGAGGATCCATAGACGGAGAAATCGTCCATGAAAACCTCACAAATCTTTTCACAAAAGTCAGAGAATATAGCCATCATGCATCTTTGAAAGATAGCAGCATGCATTGGATAAAACAAATGGCATACATCTATAAGCATAAGTTCCAAAGGGACTGCTACCTCTTCAGCATGTGTTGGTTTTCCCTTGAAGAGGAAAGGGTGATGCAACAAAGTAGCGTAAGTATTTCCCTCAGTTTTTGAGAACCAAGGTATCAATCTAGTAGGAGACTACACGCAAGTCACCTAGTACCTGCACAAACAATCAAGAACCTCGCAACCAACGTGATAAAGGGGTTGCCAATCCCTTCACGGTCACTTACAGAAGTGAGATCTGATAAAGATAATAAGATAAATATTTTTGGTATTTTTGTTGTATAGATTGAAAAGTAAAGATTGCAAAATAAAATAAATAGTAAACTAGAATTGTAGATCGGAAACTTATATGATATAAAATAGACCCGGGGCATAGGTTTCACTAGTGGCTTCTCTCATGATAGCATATATTACGGTGGGTGAACAAATTACTGCGAGCAATTGATAGAAAAGCGCATAGTTATGAGAATATCTAGACATGATTATGAAATATAGGCATCACGTCCATGTTAAGTAGACCGAAACGATTCTGCATCTACTACTATTACTCCACACATCGACCGCTATCCAGCATGCATCTAGAGTATTAAGTTCATAAGAACAGAGTAATGCTTTAGGCAAGATGACATGATGTAGAGGGATAAACTCAAGCAATATGATATAAACCCCATCTTTTTATCCTCGATGGCAACAATACAATACGTGCCTTGCTGCCCGTACTGTCACTGGGAAAGGACACCGCAAGATTGAACCCAAAGCTAAGCACTTCTCCCATTGCAAGAAAGATCAATCTAGTAGGCCAAACCAAACTGATAATTCGAAGAGACTTGCAAAGAATATCAATCATGCATAAAGAATTCAGAGAAGAACCAAATATTGTTCATAGATAAACTTGATCATAAATCCACAATTCATCGGATCTCGGCAAACACACCGCAAAAATATTACATCGAATAGATCTCCAAGAATATCGAGGAGAACTTTGTATTGAGAACCAAAGAGAGAGAAGAAGCCATCTAGCTAATAACTATGGACCCGAAGGTCTATGGTAAACTACTCACACATCATCGGAGAGGCTATGGTGTTGATGTAGAAGCCCTCGTGATCGATTCCCCCTCCGGCAGATCGCCGAAAAGGCCCCAGATGGGATCTCACGGGGTGGTAGCAGCACCAGGCAAAAAAATAGCAATTTGCACTAGTGTCGGTACAGTTTGACTCACAGCTAGGTCACAATCTTCTTCAGTCTAGTACATCCGATGAAGTTTCTGATGAATAGAATCAAGATAGTCACTACCTGGTGTGTCTATACTGTGTAAGAGGAGTGTTCCATGACATTACCAAAACTACTGATCACGGAAGGTCCACGATCCATGTGGTCGCGAGTACTAATCGTCGCGTCACAAAGTAGCCTGTGCGTCCTAAGGGTGACGACACGTGGCATTCCACGCGTTCACGGAAACTGCATTGAAGCGTCTAGGCGGGTACATTTTTGGTGATTGCCGATAGTAATGGGTCCCGTTTTCAATCATGCCCCGACCAATGTGATTATGACCATGTAGTAAAATATCATCACATTGGCTGGAGACCGAGCTGGTCGGACGAGCTGGATGCCCTTCTCGTGTGGGACCCGATGTCATCCACTCATAGACAGTAAGGCCGCGCCTGATCTTGATAACGGTCGACACGTGCCGTGGCTCAACATGGAGACCCCCCAATATCGTGTGTGAAAGGGAAGATGCGGCCTCGTGTTGACTTGGATAGCCCAGGGAACGATAGTGCTATTCGACCCTAATGAATTCGGATCCGTCGAGGTGGAACGGGAACCAGGACCCGAGGTGGACATGTAGTCAACCATGTTACACTGTGCCTTTGGCTCGCATTGCTAATCCACATTTTTACAGCCGACTACCCAAGGCCCGTTATGCTAAGTCGCGATTCGCACAGGTTACCGTACGAAGATAGCATCATCCCATGAGGCCAAGTGTAGAATCCACATCCTCGAATTCCAGAACCAATTTTCCCTTCTTGGCCCATGTTTATGGGGCCCCATACGTTCTGTTCGTGCGCCCTTGATGAGCCTCCCTAATTGCCCAACTCTGCCTCCCGCTAAGTGCATTCTATTGCACCGCTGCCCGTTGCAGTTTTGGGTGGTGAGGCGCATCGACCCCAAACCTATTGTAACGCGACCTGACCCGAAGGTGTCCATAGGATCAACGATCTACTGTGGTCTACTCAGGTGGCTAACTTTATGTATTCGACTGTCTTACGCCGTAGTAGTGCTGACACCACCCAGTCACAATCCGAGGTATTAGCTATTAGCCCTGAATAATAGAGAACTAGTTGCCAATCACCAGAACACATTGATGGACACAGAATGTCAAGATAGGAACAGACTACATTCACACGGAATATATGGGCCCTGGAAAAAGCCCACTGTCTAATAAGTCTCTTACACAGCGAGAAGTACGTTGCTGGAAGCTTAGAATGGCGTCCAGTCACTCAGCGTCAGGGCATCAAAATCTCCTGGCTTGAGTAAGGGTCCATCAACTCCAGCGGCATCACTGAGTATAGCCGCGCTGAAAACGCAGCCTCAATCGTCGTCTGAAAAGTCTGCAACATTAACGGTTGCAGCCCGAAAACGGGTCAGCACATGGAATATGCTGGCAAAGTAACACATAGAGAGTAATGGAATGAAACAGCTATACTATATGCATATATGGCTGGTGGAAAGCTCTATGGTTACAGTTTTGCGTAAAGCCAGTTTTTCCCTACTGCAAAGGAATAAGTTTATTTAACTATCATGGTGGTTGTGAAACATTGAGAATGGTTGACAGCATTCTCAATCCCAATTAAAAATAATTAAAACCCAACAACATTAATTAGAGGTAACATGTTGAGATTCACTGATATTCAAGTACTAGATACTCAAGTTGTCCATAACCGGGGACACGGCTAATCATGATTAGTTTGTACAACTCTGCAGAGGTTTGCGCACTTTTCCCCACATGACTCGATCGCCTCCGTTTGGTTTCTCGCACTACATGGTGTTTGAGAAGACGGATGACCGTGACATAGTCTTTCAGAAGCGCGAGCACACTTAATTGGTTTTTTTGAGAAGACTTGTCAGAACCACCATGGGAATTGATTGGTTAGAGTTTAGGTGGATTATCGGTTTAGATGGGGAACTTCATCAGGATTGAGGGACCGATATTTCTTTTGCACGATCTCATGGCCAAACAAATCCCCGATGAGTTTGCAGTTACCTTACTCCCCGTCGATGCAGTCCAGCATATAGTTCGACCACGTTCTGTTAGAATTTTCTCCCGACTGTGGTCGCAATATGACGTTTCAAGAATCATAGGAATTGTTTACGTGTGTTGTTTGATGAAAAAGATGAGTCACCCACCCTCCATGAAACATCGAGTTTGTAATCCCGTTCTGACCTGAAAGTTCTTCTCTGGCCTTGCCTAAGTGGTAGCTGAAAGATGCTGGAGATGCGGTTCTGTAGAGTAGGAGTTGCTATCGGGATTGGGAGATGAGCCAAGCGACATATTCTTGTTTCAGAACACTCGCACCTTACGTAATATGGGGGGGAACGCGACATATTAGTAGCCACGGGCGTTTCACACCTACATCCCCTACATCTGTATAGATCGCACCGCGTAACGTAGAGTTCGCAACGACTTAGTCCCTAGCATCCCCCGCTCGCGCCGGTCACTCTATAATGGCTTTAGATGTGAGGCTGGTCAAACCAGTACTATGCCAGAGCCATGGGCTGCACACGGAAGTTTCTAGCATGAAAGATCTTATGATCCTTGAGCCTGGGTGGCGGTCCGAAAAAAACAGGCAAGTCCTGATAGACATCAGGTGCCTCAATCCACCCAGATGTGTGTTTAAGTTGCCACCTTAGATAAACCATTAAAATTATCAATCTCACATCTGTCATGGATATCACTCACCCAATCCACGTCTACTAGCATAGCATGGCAATATAAGCAAACGTAGAGTAACTCCCAAAGGTTTCATAATAATACAGGTAATAGGTACTACCTCATCTACTTCCCATCCCACAATTTAATTAGATCCTAATCATGCAATGTGTGAGGATTGATCTAATGCAATAAAACCATGGGTTGTAGAAAAGGTATGATCAAAGTGTTACTTGCCTTGCTGATGATCCGCGAGTCCTAGGGTTTCGAAGTAACAAGGCGGCGCAATCCGGGTAATCTATCGCAGACAAACAACAAGCACATACAATAAGTACTCATCTAATGCACAGGTAAAACTCGAACAAGAGAACGAACCAGAAAGTTCAACTTAAGAACTCCGGTTGCAAAGAAAGAACGAACCGAACAGAAGAAACAAACGGCAAAAACAAACAGGCGGAAGAAAACAACTCGGTTCTAGCAAGTTGAATCTAGGTCGAAAATTTTACCAGGCAAAAACTTGTTTCAAGTTTGATTAGACGGAACGGCGCCCAATAGAGCGTGGTTCGTGAGACGGAAACTCCAGTCCGCTTGTCGTGATCACGCTGATCCGAATACGTAATAGATCCGCGCAAGAAATTCACTAGTGTAGGAAGATATCGGATCCTTAGAGATCAATGCTCGATCGCGGAATAATCCGACGAAGCAAGAAAAAGAAAAGAAACAGTTAAACGACCTGAATTCTAAATTTAATCATCTGTCGTTATGGAGTCAGTTAACCTAGAAGAAATTCCTTGTGTGATTCCCGTTATCATCATGTTCATTATGTTTTACGAACGGTATTATTTCCCGTCGCGAAGCTTGATCCAATAATAAGGTCAACTTAAATGATTTCGGAGAAGTAGAAATCTAAGTCCGATTCTGATTGTTATCGGATTAAGAAGTAATTGCCGATACGAAAAATCGCGATCTATGAGATAACTTTCGGAACGGTTTACAGAAGAAAAGAATCGGAGACGATTAGAGAAAATCACGTCTCCGAGCAAAGAATAGCCCTGTCGTTCGCCCGAGGCTACCTCGGCGAGTTCTCTGGCGAGGGGCGCGTTGTAGCCAGACAAAAATAGCTCTGTGGATCGTCGTGGGCCCATACGTGTTGCGCTGGTGAGGATGCTGAAATAGCAGCCCACATTCTTCTTCATCGGTCGCAAGACGGTCAAAGCGCTATTTTTCTACCCGGGGGCAGATGAAACGCCCCCATAGATTCAAATCCTCGGTCCCTTGATTTCATGTTGTTTTCGATTAGCAATATGACATTCGGATTTCCCAAGAGCAGTGGACCCAACCTCGCTGGAATTTTAGTCCCGTCCTTCTAGAACGGCAAACATTAATATAGCGCACGATTAGAGGCAAGGTGTTATTAGTCGTGCTGTTCATCCTGCAAAGTTGACTGTGTGTCGTCGGCCCGCGCGGTAGGGAATTATAGGTGAGGAGGTGGATCGGAACGCGGGCGGGCGGGCTTGAGTGCAGCTGCGCGCGAGTTGTGGCGATCTGGCGGTGCGGGTTGAACGCAGTGCCGGGCGGAGGCCCGCGAGAGCGATGTCTAGCGGAGCCGACACACAAAAGTTTAGGGCAGCGCCGTTGCCGAGAAGTGCGTGAGGGAGTGCATGAACCCGACCTAGTGCGTCGACGCTGGGCGTGGGGTGTGTGGAGCTCTAGGCTTTGGGTTTTGATGATCTTAGAGGGGGGGGGTGAACCTTGTGGCCGGACGAGGTGATTTATAATGTTTGGGTGGAATGGGGTGAAGGAGCGCGGTGTTACAGTGTGCGGTAGTGGTGACAGAACAGAATATGGAGTATAGAAAGCTAGGCAATAGGGAGAAAATAGAAAATCAAGAGCCGTGTCGCGAAGATCTAGACATGAGAGGACTAAGAGAAATTATACGGAAGTAGGACAAAAGTCCTACTAGGATTCGGTAGAAACAAGAGGCGGCGGCGGCCTCCTGCGCCTGCGCCTGGCAGTGCGGTAGGCGATGGCCGCCTCTCTGCGCCTGGAGCGCGGCTAGCGTGGCCTTGGCCGGCTGGGCCTTTGGCCCAAGGCGCTGGACTTTGATTTTTTTTAAACGGTTCCGCGCTCGGAAAAACACAGAAAAACAAAATCTACCGGGCTCCAAAACTAATAAAGTAAATTTTCCTCGACTCCTAAAAATGAGCCGAACAAAATGAACTTTTCTCCGGACCTAAAATGCAATTTTTGAAAACGCGCATTTTTCCCTATCCAAATAAAATGCAAATAAACACCGGAAAACAAAATATTGATCTATTTATTAATCTTCATTTTTCCTAAATTTGGGAAAGTCATATTATTCCCTCTCTCATATTTTGACACCGGAAAAATTATTGAAGATAAAATAAATAAATCAAATGATCCTATTTTCAAAATTCGAGAAAACTCTCAAATATGAAAATAACGAAATCTCCAACTCTCTCCGAGGTCCTTGAGTTGCGTGAAATTTCTAGGATCAACCAAAATGCAAGAAAATATGATATGCATATGATCTAGTGTATAACATTCCAAATTGAAAATTTGGGATGTTACAAACCTACCCCCCTTAAGATGAATCTCGCCCTCGAGATTCGGGTTGGCTAGAAAATAGGTGAGGGTGGTCCTTGAGCAAATCTTCTTCTCTCTCCCAGGTGGCTTCATCCTCTGAGTGGTGGTTCCACTGAACTTTGCAAAACTTGATAACCTTGCTGCGAGTAACTCTGCTGGCAAACTCGAGAATCTTGACTGGCTTCTCCTCATACGTTAAGTCGTCCTTCAACTGAATCGCTTCGAGTGGCACGGTATCTCTTAGCGGTACCTCCGCCATCTCGGCGTGACATTTCTTCAGCTGAGAAACATGGAATACATCATGAACTCCTGACAGTCCCTCTGGTAATTCCAACTTATAAGCAACTTCTCCCATACTTCAAGATCTTATGGTCCAACGAAACGCGGTGCTAACTTTCTCCTTAACTCCAAAGCGCTTAACTCCTCGAAGTGGGGATACTCGAAATAAACTCTGTCTCCGGTTTCGTAAACTGTCTCCTTGCGTTTAGAATCTGCATAGCTCTTCTGCCTGGACTGGGCTACCTTGAGCCCTATCGCGAATCAGCTTAACCTTCTCTTCAGACTCTTTAATCAAATCTGGTCCAAACAACTGTCAGTCTCCAACTTCATCCCACAACAACGGTGTCCTGCACCTCCTTCCGTACAATGCTTCGAAAGGGGCCATCTTCAAGCTGGCTTGATACTTGTTGTTGTAAGAGAACTCTGTGTAAGGCAAATTGTCGTCCCAACTAGATCCATAGTCTAGCGCACAAGCTCTCAACATATCCTCCAAAATCTGATTGACTCTCTCAGCCTGTCCATCTGTCTGCGGGTGAAAAGCTGTACTGAACTCTAGCCTGGTTCCCAAAGTTTCATACAACTGATTCCAAAACTTTAAGGTAAACTGGGTTCCTCTATCTGATACAATATTCTTTGGAACTCCATGCAAACATACGATCCTGGTCATGTATATCTTTGCTAACTTAGCACTCGTGTAAGTGGTCTTCACTGGGATGAAATGAGCTACTTTCGTCAAACGATCGACTACAACCCATATCGAGTCATAGCCTGAATGAGTCCTGGGCAATCCCGTGATAAAATCCATACCTAGCTTGTCCCACTTCCATTCGGGTATCGGCAATGGTTGTAGCAATCCTGCTGGCTTCTGATGCTCTGCCTTCACTCTCTGACATACATCACAAACTGCTACATACTCCACAATATCCTTCTTCATTCCGGTCCACCAGAAACTATCCTTAAAATCCAGGTACATTTTAGTATTTCCTGGGTGAATCGAATATGGCGAATCATGGGCCTCCTGCAAAATCAGCTTCTTGATCTCCTGATCATTTGGCACATATACGCGGTCCTCGAACCATAAGGTATCGTGCTCATCCTCACGAAATCCTTTAGCCTTTCCTTTGCTCATCCTTTCCTTTATCTCGGCAATCTCCTTGTCCGTCTTCTGAGCTTCTCTGATCTTATCCATCAAAGTAGACTGAATCTCCAATGCTGCTACATAACCTCTCGGAACTATCTCCAAGCATAGCTCGCGAAGATTCTCTGCTAACTCCTTGCGTAACTCTCCGGTCATGAGTGTATTGACATGACTCTTGCGGCTCAACGCATTGGCTACTACGTTAGCCTTCCCAGGATGATAGTGCAACTTCATGTCATAATCCTTAATTAGTTCCAACTATCTCCTCTGCCTGAGATTCAACTCCTTCTGCGTGAAGATATACTTCAAACTCTTGTGATCCGTGTATACCTCACAATGGTTTCTGATGAGAAAATGTCTCCAAGTCTTCAACGCATGCACTACGGCTGCTAACTCCAAATCATGCGTAGCATAATTTAACTCATGGGGTTTAACCTGTCGTGAGGCATATGAAACAACTCTTCCTTCCTGCATAAGCACTGCTCCAAGTCCTCGACGAGAAGCATCACAATACACTTTGTAATCCTTGCGTTGATCTGTCAGGATCAACACTGGTGATGTAACCAAGCGTTTCTTCAACTCCTGAAAACTGGCCTCACATTCCTCAGTCCATTTGAACTTGGTGTCCTTTTTTAACAACTCCGTCATAGGCTTTGCAATCTTCGAGAAATTCTCAATGAACCTCCGGTAGTATCCTGCGAGTCCAAGAAAACACCGGATCTCTCCAATGACGTGGGTGCCTCCCAATTTGTCACAATGATGACTTTGGAGGGGTCTACCTCTATTCCTTCTCTAGATAAAACATGTCCAAGGAATCCAACTTCCTTCAACCAAAACTCACACTTGCTGAACTTGGCGTATAGCTGATGTTCTCTAAGCTTCCCAAGTACTAATCGCAAATGCTCTTTATGCTCCTCTTCATTCTTCGAGTAGACCAGAATATCATCAATGAACACCACTACGAACTTATCCAAAAACTCCATAAACACCTTATTCATCATGTTCATAAAATATGCAGGTGCGTTAGTCAGGCCAAATGACATAACGGTATACTCATATAGCCCGTACCTCGTGGTAAAAGTTGTCTTAGGTATGTCCTGCTCTCGAATCTTCAGCTGATGGTACCCTGATTGCAGATCGATCTTGGAAAACACCTTAGCTCCTTGCAGCTGATCAAACAAATCATTGATCACTGGTAGTGGGTACTTGTTCTTGATCGTCACCGTATTCAATCCTCGATAATCAACAACCATCCTCAATGATCCATCCTTCTTCTCCACTAGAAGTACTGGTGATCCCCAAGGTGACGAGCTTGGGCGAATATATCCTTTATCCAGTAAATCCTTAATCTGCTTCTTAATTTCCTCTAAATCCTGTGCGGGCATCCTGTACGGTCTCTTAGATATTGGCCCTGTGCCTGGCAAAAGCTCAATCAAAAACTCGATGTCTCTATCCGGTGGCATGCCTGGCAACTCTTCTGGAAATACATCCGGGAAATCCCTCACCACTGGTACTTCCTCCTGTACAACTCCTGATAAGGAATTTACTTGAGTCCTAATCGGCACATGTCGGGATACATACTTGATCCTTCTTCCTTCTGGGGTGGTGAGCAAGATCGACTTACTGGCGCAATCGTTGTTTCCTCCATACATCGATAGCCAATCCATACCCAGAATCACATCCAAACCTTGCGACTCCAAAATTATCAGATATGAGGGGAAAACATGCCTACCTATGGTCAATGGCATCTAAAAACATCCTTGCCTTGCCATATACTCTGCTCCTGGCGAGCTCACAAACATAGGTGTACTAAGAACTTTGGTGGGCAGCTTATACTTATCCACAAATCCCCTTGATATGTATGAATGCAATGCACCAGTGTCAAAAAGAACGACTGCAGTAAATGACTTAACCAAAAATGTACCTATTACTGCATCTGGCTGGGCTTCAATCTCCTCCACGTTAACGTGGTTCACTTGTCCCCTGTTGAAAGGGTTGGGCTTCTTCCCAGAACTTCCATCGCCGTTTCCATTCTTAGCTTCAGGACATTCATTGGCATAATGTCCGGTCTTCTGGCACTTGTAGCAAGTAACGTGGCTTAGATCTTTCTTGGCGGGGGTTGCTGGGTTGGAACGGTTCTGTCCGTTGCTTCCTCCGTTACCATTTCCATTCTTGGAGACACTATGGTTGTGCGAACTTCCTCCAGTGTGATTGTGACCTCCATGGTGATGCTGTAGGGGTCCTCCCGAGATTGGGGTGAAACGGGGTCTCTGCTGAGCTCCAGAATTATACTTCCCTTGTCCATACTTCCTCTTGCGGTTGTCAATCTGCTGTTGTTTCCCTTCAAGCATGAGAGCTCTATCTACCAACTGTTGGTAGTTATTAAAGTTTGCTACCATCAACTGCATGCTTAGCTCATCATTTAGTCCTTCCAAAAACTTCTCCTGCTTAGCTGCATCCATAGCAACGTCATCCGGGGCATAACATGCTAGCTTGCTAAAATCATCAACATACTGGACAACTGTGCGTCCTCCTTGGCGTAAGTTGCGGAACTCACGCTTCTTCATGGCCATAGCTCCTGTTGATACATGGGCAGTGCGAAAATCCTGCTGGAACTTGTCCCATGTAACATTGGCTATAGGATAGGTGACAGTGTAATTCTCCCACCATGAGGCTGCTGGTCCATCCAATTAGTGCGTGGCAAAACGCACCTTCTCGACATCTGTGCATCCTGCAGTGGTTAACTCCCTTCCAATCCTATGGAGCCAATCATCTGCCACCATCAGCTCGGTGCTACTAGAAAACACCGGCGGCTGCAACCTCAGAAAACGGGCTAAGTTGTCAACTTGGGGTAGTGGTGGGTTGTTGTTGTTGTTGCCTTGGTTCTGAACTAACAACTGCATCAAGGTATTCTGTTGCTGGATCAACTGAGTGAGCTCCGGTGGAAAGGTAAATCCGGGGTCACGTCTCGGAGGCATCTAAGGGTTTAGAGGGAAGAGAATAGAATAGAATGAGGTCTAGTGAGAAAACACTACCCATATGCACATGAGACAAACACAATCATATCACTCAATCAATCAAGCAAGGGCATACAATTGGTCTAGAACTATCGTTACAAAAGTGCTCGAACTATACTATATACATGGTGGAATACTACTATTGATTTGGTGTTCGACTAGAAAAATTAATCGGTGGAAGACTCAATAATATCCGCTCCAGCTTCATCAACATAGTCATCATCACTATCGTCAGGGTCCGAGTCGGTGGCGTCGATGATGATGTAGTTCTCCGGGCAAGTAGAATCGTCGTCTTCTCCTCCTAGCGCAGGGTCTCCCATGAATACTCCTAGCTTCCTTGTCGGATCATCATTCATCTCCACTAATATCATCATTTCCTCCTCGTATCCATCACATGTAGACTTGAGTTCTTCCTCCAGCTCCGTGATCCTGGTCATCGCCTTCTTCAGATCTATCATGCTTGCGCACATCTGGTTCTCCTGGTGACGAATGTGCTGGTTTAACTCCTGGATGAAAGTTGCAATGGATCTATCCTTCCTGGTGCTAATCACCTCCCATTGCTCATCTCGGCGCCCACAAATCTGGTAGATAGAATCCTTGAGATCCTAGTGGTAAACTTCTCCAATGTGTCCCATGGTGATGTGGGCTGCCATACTCTTTCCTAGGCTCCAGGTTGGTGCATCAAAGGAAAACTCTATGGGCTCAGTGACTAGCGTGAATGTCCTTCCTGGACCTTGAACTTGAATCATCCAGCGCTCCTCTTCTGGTAAAGTGGCGTTGTAAGTCCCGGTGAAGCTTGGTATTCCAATGTTCAGGTACCTAGTGACTTCCTTCAAGTGGCGTCCAAAAGGTGTGTCTTCATCTGGTTGTGCAAACTTGTTGCGTCCGCCATCCTAAAGAGTAGAAAATGGAGAGGAGTCAGAAATGAGAAGCGAGTAGTGATCTAGGGCTTTAGCTTAGTGGTCGTGTCCTACAATCAGCGTGTGCTCTGATACCATCTTGTAGCGACCAGACCTTAAACAGTCCGATCTCTATTCATCAGTGTCATCCCTGGATCGGTAATGCTGACACGCACAATACTTGAGGATTTATAACAGAGTAGCAATCACACACTTATTAATCGAATGTATCAAAAGAGAACTTATTACAATAAATATGGCTTAAGGCCATCTAATACAATAACAGCGCAAGGCTTGGAAGATAAAGTGAGTCCATCAACTCCAACAGCATCACTGAGTGAAAGACCACGACCTAAGGCTCCTTACTCATCGTGTGAAAAGTCTGCAACATGATACGTTGCGGCCCAAAATGGGTCAGCACATGGAATATGCTGGCAAGGAAACACAAAAGGGTAATGAACAGAATAATGCTATCACTACATGCATATATGGCTGGTGGAGGCTGAATGGTTAATATGTTTTGCGGAAAGCCAATTTTCCCCTACAACAAAGGAATAAATTTTATTTAACTATCATGGTGGTTGTTAAACATTGAGAAGGTTCACCCAACTCAATCCCCATTAAGCATCATCATTTAACCCAATCAAATTATATTAAGAGTGATGAGATCCACATGATAACCCAAGAACTAGATACTCAAGATGTCCATAACCGGAGACACGGCTAACCACGACTAGTTTATACACTCTACAGAGGTTTGTGCACTTTTCCCCACAAGATTTGATCTCCTCCGTTGGATTTCTCGCACTACATAATGTTTGAGAAACGGATGACCGAGACACAGTCTTTCCGAAGAGGTCCCCTTAACCGATAGATAGGCCTGTACACCTACAATCCCCTACATCTGCTAGCCCATCATGGAAAGGTTTCCCACAACTTACTCAACTATGCCAGAGCCCATAATGGCATGTGGCTGCACACGGAAGTTTCTAGCATGAATAATCTTATGATCCCTTTGAGCCTGGGTGGCAGTCCATAGGAGAATCACACGGTACCCCGGGATTTCGAAAAAAATACAGGCAACACTGGGTTCCCCAGGTGCCTCAATTCACCCAGATGTGTATTAAAGTTGCTACCTTAAGTTAACCATTAATTAACAATACTCACATTTGTCATGAATACACTCAAACCCAAACCACGTCTACGAGCATAACATAGCAATATAAGCAACGTAGAAGTAACTCCCAAGGGTTTGAT